>NC_057799.1:183032267-183332267 GCF_018294505.1 Triticum aestivum
GTGGAGCGCGCGGGCCGCGGGGAGGGCCGGCCACGGGCATGGCGGGCCGCGGCGGCGGCGCGGTGGCCGGGGGTGACGTGGCGGCGCGTGGGTGGCTGGAAGCGGCGGCGGCTTCGTCCCGCGTGGTACAGACACGTCCGGCTGCGCCGGAGGGCGATTTTTTAGGGTTGGACTGCGAATGATTTCAGGAGGGCTCACATATAAATAGGTAGAGGGAGCTAGGAGGCTCCAAATGAGGTGCGGTTTTCGCCCACACGATCGTGATCGAACGCCCTATAGCATGGAAGAGAGTTTGGTGGGTTTTGGGCTGTTTAGAGAGGGGGTTTTGCTGGAACACACAAATGGACTTTTGCGGATGCCCGGTTAACCGTTGGAGTACCAAACGACCTCCAAATGGAACGAAACTTGACCGGTGGCCTACCGGTGGTATACTAAGGCCACTTGACAAGCATCGGTCCATTCCGAGAATGTTTGACACCCGCTCACGAAAGAAAACAAGAGGGGTGCGCCGGAGGAGATGGGAGCGCCGGATTGCAAAACGGACAACGGGGAAAATGCTCGGATGCATGAGACGAACACGTATGCAAATGCAATGCACATGATGACATGATATGAAATGCATGACATGGACAAAATGCAAAACGAAAGCCAAAACCCGACCACGGAGGGAATATCATAACAGATAGCCGAAAATGGCAAGAGTTGGAGTTACAATTATGGAAAGTTACATCCGGGGTGTTACAAACCCAAAGCGGAGAAGTATGTCTTCATAGAATACCTTCTATCACAGATCAAAAGACAAGTCTTTGTTGTTTGAAATGGATCCTTTCTGGAGAAGGAGTTTCTCTCGAAAGAAGTGAGTGGGAGGAAAGTACAACTAGATGAGGTAATCGTACCTTCTCTCGAACTTGAAGGTAGCACATCACAGAAAGCAGTTCCCGTGATGCCTGCACCAACCAAAGAGGAAGCTAATAATGATGATTATAAAACTTTTGATCAAGTTACTACTGAACTTCGTAGGTCGACCAGGACATGTTCCGCACCAGAGTTGTACGGTAATCCTGTCATGGAAGTCATGTTGTTAGACAATGATGAGCCTACGAACTATGAGGAAGTGTTGATGGGCCCGGATTCCGACAAATGGCTAGAGGCCATGAAATCCGAGGTAGGATCCATGTATGAGAACCAAGTGTGGACTTTGGTAGACTTGCCCGATGACCAACAAGCCATTGAGAACAAATGGATCTTTAAGAAGAAGACAGACGCTGATGGTAATGCCACTGTCTATAAAGCTCGACTCGTCACAAAGGGTTTTCGGCAAGTTCAAGGAGTTGACTATGATGACACTGTCGGATCACTGGGTTCCGGCAAACCCTTAAGGTTCAAACTCTGGGGTGCTCGCGGAGCTCATTCCCTCCTACGGATCCGTGTCCTAACTAGCTAAGATCACAAGAACGAGCTCGACGAACTCACAACACAAAGGACACAAGGTTTATACTGGTTCGGGCCACCGTTGTGGTGTAATACCCTACTCCAGTGTGGTGGTGGTGGTGGATTGCCTCTTGGGCTGATGATGAACAGTACAAGGGGAAGAACAGACTCCGGAGGTTGAGGTGTTCTTGTGCTCGGTGTGTGGCTAAGGATTAGGCGAGGTGCCCCTGGATCAGATGACTCTGGATCAGATCGGTTGCCCCTACTGTGGTAGCTACTTCTACTTATATAGGCCCTGGTCCTCTTCCCAAATATTGAGCGGGAAGGGAGCCAACAACGGCCAATTTGAAAGGGGACAGCTAGTATAGCTTATCCTGACAAAAGCGGTCATCGCCTGCAAAAGGCTCTGGTGGTGACGCCGCCTTGGGCTCCATGGTGACCTCCGTCTTGTCGTCCTGACGGTCTTGGTCTCGTTGCACCGATATGGAAACCTTTGCTTGATGCCTCGGTACTCCGCGCCTGCGCTTGCCCCTTGAGCACCAAAGAGGAAGCAAGGACACTGCGCGCGCTGGCGCCCGCCTGGTCTCGATCATCATGGCTCACGTCACGAGAGCCTCGCGAAGTTTGCCTCGCCTTGATCTCTCCGCCCCTCGCGAGCCTGCCTGATGAGGCTGCTCCTGAGGAGGTCTTGCGTCGTCTGCCTCGTGAGGCTTGGCCCCTCGCGAGGGTCTTGAATGCCTTGTTGTTGAAGATGGGTCGTACAGGCCTGCTAGCACAGCCACGCCGTGGGCCGCAGGCAGGCAAGTCTGGGGACCCCGTTCCCCGAACGCCGACAGTAGCCCCCGGGCCCAAGGCACACTCGGGCTTGGCTTCGAGGCGAAGCCAAAGGTCAAGTACGGAGCGCCGCGGGCCCCAAAAGCCTGCGGCCTTGGTCGACGCGTGGCAGTTGATTGGACGTGGGCATCTCCGCTTCCCCACGCTGCCTCGGCAACTGCCCGACGTGACAAGTCCCTGCGACATGCAAGGGAAACCATCATTACCTATGATCATGGGAGGCGCTGGTTGGCCTTCTCCTGCTATAAATGAGGGAGGGGGGCTGAGGCCCCGTCGCCCATCTCTTCCTAGTTCTCTTGCTTCTTCCTTCTTGCTTCATCACTAGTAACAATTCCCATGGCGCCAACCCGAAGGTTCTCCGCTGAGGAGAAAGGAAAGGCTCCCCGCGATGAGCTGGGGCTGCTTCCGCCGAAGAAGAGGTCGGTTCACCGCCGCGACGCAGCGGTGATGCAGGTGGTGACAAGGCCTTGGTGCGAGCGGCCTCCTCCTGGGTATCAGCTGCCCCTGTATGCCCAAGCCGGGGGCTCAGGAGGAAGGAACGATGGGCATCGACACGCACGCTGCGGCCAAGGTCAACGTGCCATGGTGACGCACGCCGTCGCTCCTGGAGTCCATGCGGCAGAATCCTCGCGCGAGCTCGTGCTGTGAGCGGCGATGCCCCCAAGCTCTTGGATCCGCTTCCTGCGGTTCTTCTCTGACGTGATGCCACCGAGGGGGCCCCTCGAGCTCTAGTTGCAGCACGTTGGCTGCGACGCTCCGGCGACCGGAGCTGAGCTTGAAGCAGTCTCCCCGGGCAAGATCTTCATGACCCGCGGCTGGGGCGAGGTCGCGTGGGTCTGCCGTGCGGAGGGTGATGTCTACTACACAACCTTCTTCTTGTAGACGTTGTTGGGCCTCCAAGTGCAGACGTTTGTAGGACAGTAGCAAATTTCCCTCAAGTGGATGACCTAAGGTTTATCAATCCATGGGAGGCGTAGGATGAAGATGGTCTCTCTCAAACAACCCTGCAACCAAATAACAAAGAGTCTCTTGTGTCCCCAACACACCCAATACAATGGTAAATTGTATAGGTGCACTAGTTCGGCGAAGAGATGGTGATACAAGTGCAATATGGATGGTAGATATAGGTTTTTGTAATCTGAAAATATAAAAACAGCAAGGTAACTAAAGATAAAAGTGAGTGTAAACGGTATTGCAGTGCTAGGAAACAAGGCCTAGGGTTCATACTTTCACTAGTTCAACTTCTCTCAACAATAATAACATAATTGGATCATATAACTATCCCTCAACATGCAACAAAGAGTCACTCCAAAGTCACTGATAGCGAAGAACAAACGAAGAGATTATGGTAAGGTACGAAACCACCTCAAAGTTATTCTTTCCAATCAATCTGTTGGGCTATTCCTATGAGTGTCACAAACAGCCCTAGAGTTCATAGAATAACACCTTCAGACACAAATCAACCAAAACACTAATGTCACCTAGATACTCCAATGTTACCTCAAGTATCCGTGGGTATGATTATACGATATGCATCACACAATCTCAGATTCATCTATTCAACCAACACATAGAACCTCAAAGAATGCCCCAAAGTTTCTACCGGAGAGTCAAGACGAAAACGTGTGCCAACCCCTATGCATAGGTTCATGGGCGGAACCCGCAAGTTGATCACCAAAACATACATCAAGTGAATCACGTGATATCCCATTGTCACCACAGATACGCATGGCAAGACATACATCAAGTGTTCTCAAATCATTAAAGACTCAATCCGATAAGATTACTTCAAAGGGAAAACTCAATCCATTACAAGAGAGTAGAGGGGGAGAAGCAACATAAGATCCAACTATAATAGCAAAGCTCGCGATACATCAAGATCGTGCCAAATCAAGAACACGAGAGAGAGAGAGAGAGAGAGATCAAACACATAACTACTTGTACATACCTTCAGCCCCGAGGGTGAACTACTCCCTCCTCGTCATGGAGAGCGCCGGGATGATGAAGATGGCCACCGGTGAGGGGTCCCCCCTCCGGCAGGGTGCCGGAACAGGGTCCTGATTGGTTTTTGGTGGCTACAGAGGCTTGCGGCGGCGGAACTCCAGATCTATTCTGTTCCCCAATCATTTTAGGGTATATGGGTATATATAGGTGAAGAAGTACGTCAGGGGAGCCACGAGGGGCCCACGAGGGTGGAGGGCGCGCCCAGGGGGGTGGGCGCGCCCCCCTACTATAGCTATCAATAGATATCAATGTGAGTGAGTAGGGAGATGCCCATCAATAGATATCAATGTGAGTGAGTAGGGATTGCCATGCAATGGATGCACTATAGCTATAAGTATATGAAAGCTCAACAAGAAACTAAGTGGGTGTGCATCCAACTCGCTTGCTCACGAAGACCTAGGGCATTTTGAGGAAGCCCATCATTGGAATATACAAGCCAAGTTCAATAATGAAAAATTCCCGCTAGTATATGAAAGTGACAACATAGGAGACTCTCTATCATGAAGATCATGGTGCTACTTTGAAGCACAAGTGTGGTAAAAGGATAGTAGCATTGTCCCTTCTCTCTTTTTCTCTCATTTTTTTATTTTTTTTATTTGGGCCTTTTCTCTCTTTTTTTATGGCCTCTTTTTTCTCTCTTTTTTTTTATTTTTTTCATCCAGAGTCTCATCCCGACTTGTGGGGGAATCATAGTCTCCATCATCCTTTCCTCACTGGGACAGTGCTCTAATAATGATGATCATCACACTTTTATTTACTTACAACTCAAGAATTACAACTCAATACTTAGAACAAGATATGACTCTATATGAATGCCTCCGGCGGTGTACCGGGATGTGCAATGACTCATGAGTGACATGTATGAAAGAATTATGAACGGTGGCTTTGCCACAAATACGATGTCAACTACATGATCATGCAAAGCAATATGACAATGATGGAGCGTGTCATAATAAACGGAACGGTGGAAAGTTGCATGGCAATATATCTCGGAATGGCTATGAAAATGCCATGCTAGAAAGGTATGGTGGCTGTTTTGAGGAAGGTATATGGTGAGTGTATGATACCGGCGAAAGGTGCGCGGTATTAGAGAGGCTAGCAATGGTGGAAGGATGAGAGTGCGTATAATCCATGGACTCAACATTAGTCATAAAGAACTCACATACTTATTGCAAAAATCTATTAGTTATCGAAACAAAGTATTACGCGCATGCTCCTAGGGGGATAGATTGGTAGGAAAAGACCACCCCTCGTCCCCGACCGCCACTCATAAGGAAGGCAATCAATAAATAAATTATGCTCCGACTTCATCACATAACGGTTCACCATATGTGCATGCTACGGGAATCACAAACTTTAACACAAGTATTTCTCAAATTCATAACCACTCAACTAGCATGACTCTAATATCACCATCTTCATATCTCAAAACAATCATCAAGTATCAAACTTCTCATAGTATTCAATGCACTCATAAGAATTTTCTTTTACTAATCTTGTATGCCTATTATTGTTAAAGCAAACTACCATGCTGTTTAGTAGGACTCTCAAAATAATCTAAGTAAAGCATGAGAGAACAATAGTTTCTATAAAACAAAACCACCACCGTGCTCTAAAAGATATAAGTGAAGCACTAGAGCAAACAACAAACTACTCCAAAAGATATGAGTGAAGATCAATGAGTAGTTGTATAATTATGTAACTATGTGAAGACTCTCTAACATTCAAGAATTTCAGATCTTGGTATTTTATTCAAACAGCAAGCAAAGCTAAAGAAAAGAAAATGACGCTCCAAGCAAAACACATATCATGTGGTGAATAAAAATATAGCTCCAAGTAAAGTTACCGATGAACGAAGACGAAAGAGGGGATGCCTTCCGGGGCATCCCCAAGCTTAGGATCTTGGTTATCCTTGAATATTACCTTGGGGTTCCTTGGGCATCCCCAAGATTAGTCTCTTGCCACTCCTTATTCCATAGTCCATCGAATCTTTACCCAAAACTTGAAAACTTCACAACACAAAACTTAACAGAAAACTCGTAAGCTCCGTTAGCGAAAGAAAACAAAACACCACTTCAAGGTACTGTAATGAACTCATTCTTTATTTGTATTGGTGTTAAATCTACTGTATTCCAACTTCTCTATGGTTTATAAACTATTTTACTAGCCATATATTCATCAAAATAAGCAAACAACACACGAAAAACAGAATCTGTCAAAAACAGAACAGTCTGTAGTAATCTGTAACTAACGCAAACTTATGGAACTCCAAAAATTCTAAACTAAATTGGTGGACCTGAGGAATTTGTCTAGTAATAATCTGCAAAAGGAATCAACTAAATAGCACTGTCCAGTAAAAAGTTTTAGCTAATCTCGTGAGCGCTAAAGTTTCTGTTTTTTACAGCATGATCATAAAGACTTCACCCGAGTCTTCCCAAAGGTTCTACTTGGCACAAACACTAATTAAAACATAAAACCACATCTAAAAAGAAGCTAGATGGATTATTTATTACTAAACAGAACCAAAAAGCAATAAAAAAATAAAATTGGGTTGCCTCCCAACAAGCGCTAACGTTTAACGCCCCTAGCTAGGCATGACGATTTCAATGATGCTCACATAAAAGATAAGAATTGAAACATAAAGAGAGCATCACGAAACACATAAAAATAACATTTAAGTCTAACCCACTTCCTATGCATAGTATTTTGTGAGCAAAAAATTTATGGGAAAAATAATCAACTAGCATAGGAAGGCAAAACAAGCATAACTTCAAAACTTTAAGCACATAGAGAGGAAACTTGATATTATTGCAATATGTAGAAGCATATATTCCTCCCTCATAATAACTTTCAGTATCATCATGAATGAATTCAACAATATAACCAGCACCTAAAGCATTCTTTTCATGATCTACTAGCATAGAAATTTTATTACTCTCCACATAAGCAAAATTCTTCTCATTCGGAATAGTGGGAGTATCATAAGAGACTTGAATACTATAAATTGTTTCCACATTAAAAGAGTAATGTTCAGAGAAAGGGTACTCATAATCATGAAAAGTTTTACAAATATAATCATCACTACTCTTTATAGCATAAGTTTCATCACAATAATCATCATAAGTAGCAACTTTGTTCTCATCATAATCAATTGAAACCTCTTCCCAAATAGTGGATACATCACTAAATAAAGTCATGACCTCTCCAAATCCACTTTCATAAATATTATAAGATTCAACATCCTCCAAAATAGTGGGATAATTACTTCCTAAAGTTGACACTCTTCCAAACCCACTTTTATCAATATGATCATCATAAGTAGGAGGCATGCTATCATCATTATAAATTTGCATATCAAAACTTGGGAGACTAAAAATATCATCATTATTAAACATAGCATCCCCAAGCTTGGGACAAACATTAATTTCAGAAAATATATTCTCAAATATGTCATCCTCATCAAACATAGCTTCCCCAAGCTTGGGCCTTTTCATATCATAAGCATAATCACTCTCATCATTAATAGTATGGATAGCACCAATAGTATAGCAATTATCATATTCTTCCAAGCAAGTTCCAAAAAGATTTTCAAGATCATAAGAAGTATCATTATTTTCCCAATCATAATCATCACAACAAGCAATAGGCATAACGAGATCATCATCAAGTGCATCATCTTCCACAATTATTTTTTATTCATTTTCATGAGGCACAACAATAATAGGAGCAACATTATTTGGGAGGGATACCTTTTTACCTCTCTTCCTTTTTCTTTTCTTCTTCTTCACCTCATGTGTGGGTTCAATCCTCTTTTTGGAGCTCCTTATTAATGAGATTGGTTGAATAGAAGGCTCCTCCTCGTTACCTGATTCATCATAAGAAATAATAGGAGAATATTGGGAAGTCTCTCCCTTTCGTTAGTATTCTTTTCATCTTCTATTTGTTTTATTTTCTTTATGTAATTGGCAATATAAGGATTTTCAATGCAATTCACCGCACAATACATATAAATTTCTTCTAGATCATAACCAAGAAGTTTATAACGGGCAAATTCTGGAAGATGCCCAGTTATATGTTTCATTTCTTCGCAACCCATAAGCAAGCTAAGTTCATTATAATGTGCATGGGAAATCAACTCATCACAATTTTTGGACACGATTAGATCATGAAACAATTTGCATCGGATAGCTAAATGACCACTTTCATTGCAAAGTCCACACGTACGGCCAAGAAAATTTAAATTTTCAGCGCAAACATCTAGCCTTTCTTGCAACAATTTAGTTTCTAAATGCTTATGCCTCTTGCAATATCTATCTTCCCTATTTGGTGTGTACTTGCAAACCCAATGCACTCGACAAAAATTGACATGTTTATAGGAGACATTTTCATCATAACTAGTGCAATCATCATTAGTACTATGGATATTCAAGGAGTTCATACTAACAGCATTGCAATCATGCTCATCATTCAAAGATTTAGTGCCAAACATTTTAATGCATTCTTCTTCTAACACTTTGGCACAATTTTCCTTTCCATCATACTCACAAAAGATATTAAAAAGATGAAGCGTATGTAGCAAACTCAACTCCATTTTTTGTTTTAGTTTTCTTTTATAAACTAAACTAGTGATAAAACAAGAAACTAAAAGATTTGATTGCAAGATCTAAAGATATACCTTCAAGCACTCACCTCCCCGGCAATGGCGCCAGAAATTGCTTAGTTGACGGGGTGTGAGTGCCGCTTACCTAGTCTCCCCGGCAACGGCGCCAGAAAAGAGCTTGATGTCTACTACACAACCTTCTTCTTGTAGACATTGTTGGGCCTCCAAGTGCAATGCTAGGAAACAAGGCCTAGGGTTCATACTTTCACTAGTGCAAGTTCTCTCAACAATAATAACATAATTGGATCATATAACTATCCCTCAACATAAAACAAAGAGTCACTCCAAAGTTACTAATAGCGGAGAACAAATGAAGAGATTATGGTAGGGTACGAAACCACCTCAAAGTTATTCTTTCCCATCAATCCGTTGGGCTATTCCTATGAGTGTCACAAACAGCCCTAGAGTTCGTACTAGAATAACACCTTAAGACACAAATCAACCAAAACCCTAATGTCACCTAGATACTCCAATGTCACCTCAAGTATCCGTGGGTATGATTATACGATATGCATCACACAATCTCAGATTCATCTATTCAACCAACACATAGAACCTCAAAGAATGCCCCAAAGTTTCTACCGGAGAGTCAAGACGAAAACGTGTGCCAACCCCTATGCATAGGTTCATGGGCGGAACCCGCAAGTTGATCACCAAAACATACATCAAGTGAATCACGTGATATCCCATTGTCACCACAGATACGCACGGCAAGACATACATCAAGTGTTCTCAATCCGATAAGATTACTTCAAAGGGAAAACTCAATCCATTACAAGAGAGTAGAGGGGGAAAAGCAACATAAGATCCAACTATAATAGCAAAGCTCGCGATACATCAAGATCGTGCCAAATCAAGAACACGAGAGATAGAGAGAGAGAGATCAAACACATAGCTACTGGTACATACCTTCAGCCCCGAGGGTGAACTACTCCCTCCTCGTCATGGAGAGCGCCGGGACGATGAAGATGGCCACCGGTGAGGGATCCCCCTCCGGCAAGGTGCTGGAACAGGGTCCCGATTGGTTTTTGGTGGCTACAGAGGCTTGCGGCGGCGGAACTCCAGATCTATTCTCTTCCCCGATCGTTTTAGGGTATATGGGTATATATAGGTGAAAGAAGTACGTCAGGGCAAGGGGGCCACGAGGGTGGAGGGCGCGCCCCCCTGCCTCATGCCTTCCTCGTTGCTTCCTTGACGTGGACTCCAAGTCCCTCGGGTTGCTTTCCTTCCAAAAATAACTTCTCCATAAGGTTTCATTCCGTTTCGACTCCGTTTGATATTCCTTTTCTTCAAAACACTGAAACAAGGGGAAAAACAGGAACTGGCACTGGGCTCTGGGTCAATAGGTTAGTCCCAAAAGTAATATAAAAGTGTAAAATAAAGCCCATAAACATCCAAAATAGATAATATAATAGCATGGAACAATCAAAAATTATAGATACGTTGGAGAAGTATCAGAGGGCGCCCTCGCGATCCACTTCGAGTATGACGGCGCTTCCACGCTGTTCTTCAAGATCTTCGACGCGGAGGGCCGCCGCTTGGAGTGTTGCCCTGGAGGTGAGCACCGGGATGATGCGCGCCCCGCTCGCGGCTACTCCAGCAGCGGCGACTCTTGGGAGTCCAGCGGTTCTCCTGAGCTCTATGAGACTCCAGAGACGAGCGACGACAGCTACGTGCCCCCGAGATCTCGCCGCGCCCGGAGCAGGGCCGCAACATCCGGCCGCCGCCGTCGCTGATCTGGATGGGCTTGGCGTCGGCCTCCCGCGGCCCACTGTTGATGATGGCGTCCGCCGCGGGGGCGTGTAGATAGGACTCCCCTAAGTTCTCGCCTTTTGTTCCTTGTGAGGAATCAAGAAGTACCCCGTGGGGGCATGTAAAGGGTCTGTGATGTCTTTTGTGTATATCTTCCTTATTATGAAAATTTGCGAATGCATGTCCTGTTCAGGCTCAGTCTCCCCTTTCCAACCTCACGACGGCTTGTTGCTCTACGCTGACAGGTCCCGGTCCCCAGGCAGGCTGCAGCCATTGCTGGTATGCCAGGTCATGTGCCGTGGTCAAGGCCAGGAGGTGAGCGGCCCGAGGTCCGGTAAGAGCCCCTGAGGCGCGATGCTCAGGAGGTCCCCTTTAGTGCTCAAGCAGCCGTGGTAAGGCAAGAAAGGGAGGTGACGTGGCCGCAACAGGGCTGCGGCGTGCGTGACCCTCAGGCTCCAACGATTAGCCAATCTGAGTGCGAGACTTATCTTGACGATTTTGGGTCGATTCCTTGCGATGCGCCGCGTTAATGCGTAGCTAGGCCAGGCCCATACGAGCCTCCCCCTTTCCCACGCTCTCCTTCGCGCTCTACGTCCTCAGGTCCCGGCCCTTGAGCGAGCTCAGCCGCCACTGGTATGCCAGGTCACGTGCCGTGGTCAAGGCCAGGGGTTGAGTGCTGGAGAGCCAGTAAGAGCTCCTGAGAAGCGATGCTCAGGAGCCCCCCTTTTAACGCGCAAGCGGATCGCATGGGAGAAAAGGCAGCTCGCGGTGCCACCTGCTGTCATCCTCATGAGATTCCTGCAAGCTAGCACAAAGAGGAACACAGTTTGACATTATGGTTGCCAGCCTGTCGCTGGTTACTCCACGAGGAAATGGAGGCACTGAGGGCCTGTTGAGGTGATGTGCGCGGGGCGTGCCGTGAGCCAGAGCTCGACCACTCAGGTTTGTCGACGTGGCAGGGACGGACCCGTGCACCAGCACCGTGCCGGCGTGAGCAGCCATCGTGGGAGGCGACGATCGAGCAGGTAATAGTCATAGGTAGGTTAAGCATGGAAAGCATACTGGCTCAAGTAAAAGCAGGGAAGATACAGGCCACTGGGTCAGGCCCGAGCGGCTTGGGGATGATGCAGCCCGAGGGGCGCTCCCAACAAGGTAAGCGAAGATACAGGCCACTGGGTCAGGCCCGAGCGGCTTGGGGATGATGCAGCCCAAGGGGCGCCCCCAACAAGGTAAGCTAAGGACATAAAAAGGTATAAATGCCGCAGGGACGGACCCACGTGGCCTGGGAATGATGCAACCCTAGGGGCGCTCCCAGCTAAATAAACTTGGAAAATGTCACCTAGTTCTGTTGATGAAGGGGGTTGGGGCAGCTGAAGGTACGCGGTGAAGGAGTTGCTCCTCACGAGCCACCGGGGCCCTGAGCCTCGGGAGGCTCTGGGGGTCCAGGCGGTTCCCTTAGGACCGTCTCCATCTCCGTCAGGACGGCGCGGTGCCTGGCCTCCTGAGTTGCCAGGGTGCGCCGCAAGTTGCGCAGGTAGATGAACGACACGCTCGGCAGGCTAAAAGGCATGCGAACGTAGTTGTGCGGTGGGCCCTCACAGTGGCCTATGCACGAAGGCCAGAAAAGCTCCTGAGATGCGGCCATGTTGAGCCCTGGGATGTCGATGCAGACGCGCAGCCCAGCATCCTCGCCTAGATGGGGAGCTGCGCCTCGTGAGCGGCAGTCGCCGCGCATGGCCCTTGCGTCTTGCAGTTCCTGAGTGGTCTTGGTGATGAACTCCTGAGCAGTGGGCGCTCCTCGCCCTGTGTTCTCCTGAGGGAAACGTGCCGCGAAGCACGCCTCCAAGTGGTGCCCAAGCACCTCCCTCGTGATGTTGGCAAAGTCTGAGGCCCTCCAGAAGAGAGCCCCTGAGCCCTGCCCGAGGAGGGCGCCGGGCACGCCTTCCTATGCGATGGAGGGAGGCGCCCCTGGCGCGGACGCTGATCCTGACGAGGCACCGCTTGCCTAAGACCCCGCGTAGTGCTGCTGCTTCTTCTTCTTGGGGATGGTCTCAGGAAGGCGCTCGCCCTTGCTATCGGGGTCGTCGATTGCTGCGACTTGGAAGGCGCGCTCGAGGGAGCACACCGCATCTCTTTCCTCGCACGGGACTGTGATGATTCCGCTGCTTCCTGGCATCTTGAGGACATTGTTGCCGTGATGAGTCACCGCCATAAACTTGGCCAGGGCTGGGTACCCGAGGATGGCGTTGTATGGCAGGTGGATGTGGGCGATGTCGAAGTCGATGAGCTCGGTGCAGTAGTTCTTGCATTCTCCGAAGGTGACAGGGAGGCGGACCTGCCCTATCGGTGTGGTGGAGCCGTCGGTCACTCCTGAGAAAGGCTTGGTAGGCTGAAGCTGGTCATATGGCACTTGGAGGTTGTCGAACGTGTCGACGGACATGACATTAAGCCCTGCGCCGCCGTCGATGAGAGTCTTGGTAACTTGCACGTTGCTGATGACTGGCGAGCAAAGCATCGGGAGGGCGCCTGCGGTGGCTGCGCACTTGAGCTGATCTGCTGAATTGAAGGTGATGGCACACTTGGACCACCTGAGCGGGCGTGTGGCCTCGAGCTTGGGGAGGACTGCATTCACTTCACGAGCAAACTGTTTGAAGATACGCTGCGAGGCTGGGGCTTGAGCTCCGCCCAAGATGCAAGCGATAGCGCGTGGCTCCTGGAAGCCCCCAGCCCCCTCGTCTTGATGGTGGTCGTCATTCCTTCTTGGTGGTGGCGGCAGCGGAGGAGGGCCAGCGTTGCCCTGAGGCTGGTCCCTCCAGGCGCCCTCGCGAGGCTGATCCTGCCAGCGGTCCTCACGAGGCCGGTCGCGCCACTCCTAGCGCGGGCTACGGTCGTCCCAGCGTCCGCCACCATGTCCTCCTCCTCGGACATAGCCCCGGCCGTTGCACTCGGGGCGTTTCCTGAAGCGTCCCTCTCGAATGGCTCTGAGCTCTTGGCAGTCGCTGGTGTTGTGCGTATGCAGGTTGTGGAAGGCGCAGAATGGCCGGCTACTCTTGGATGACTCGGGCTGGTCCCTGCCGCGCTTGGTGTCTGGTTCCGCCGCGAGCACGGCTGCTCCCTTGCGCTTCACGTCCTTGGCCTTGGTTTTCTTCTCCTCCGTGTCCGTAGCTGGGAGCTCGAGGAGGGAGAGGCGCCCCTCCTCACCTCTTGCGCGCTTGGTCGCCAGGTTGAATAGCTCTAGGGATGTGCACAGCTCCTCGTGGATAGCGAGCTCTTCCTTCATCTTGACGTCGCGGACGCCATCAGAGAACGCGGAGATGATGGCCTCGTCCATCACCTTGGTGATCTTGAGTCAAACGTTGTTGAAGCGCTGGATGTACTTCTGGAGGGTCTCTCCCGGTTGTTGCCTGACGCGGCGTAGGTCACCCGCGGCCGGGGGGCGGTCGCGAGTGCCCTGGAAGTTGGTGAAGAAGCAGTTGTGCATCTCGTCCCAGGAGGAGATTGAGCCCGGTGGCAGGTTTAGGAGCCAGGAGCGGGCACCATCCTTGAGAGCCATGGGAAACCAATTCGCCATGAACTTCTCATCACCGTTGGCTGCCTCGATGCTCAGCTCATAGAGCTGCAAGAACTCCGTGGGGTCGGGGGTGCCGTCGTAGCAAGGAGGCAGATCCGGCTTGAACTTGCCCGACCAAGCGACGCTATGCAGCTCGGGGGTGAAGGCGCGGCAGCCGGCTGTGGTCACCGGGGCCCGTCTTGGAGGTGGAGCTTGGTCCTGATGGGGTCTGCGCGCCGCCACCGCAGGTGGCGCGCAGTCTTGCCGGGGCGGCGCGAGGAGCGCTGGGGCAGCTTCTCGTGGGCGAGGGACTTCTTGGCGGCTTCTCTCTTCCTGCGAGGGCGCTGGATGCGGTGGGTTGCGCGGCGGAGCCGCACGCCTTGGCGCCAGGGCGCCGTCGTGGGGCAAAGGTGGCGGAGGTGCTCCATGAGCTACGTCGCCCGTAGCTGGCGGAGGGCGAGGCAAAGAGAGGGACGGCGTAGGGGAGCCCCCTGCGGCGCGGACAAGCTCGGCGATGCGGTTGAGCCAGTCCTCGTAGAGGTCGTCAACCGGGCGGTAGCGCAGGAGCTCGTGCGCCATGGCGAGCGCGGCCCGCGCGTCCATGGGAGCGCGACGAGCGTGGGACGATGAACCGGCCGGGGTCAGCGATGGAGTGGCGGTGCGGCCGTCCTGCCGCACCGAGGGGTGCAGCGAGGATGCTTGCTGCTCGTTCCCCGCCGGGCCGGTGGCGGCGTTGGCGGCAGGCAACGGAGAACGACGAGGTGGCCTGCTGACGGGAGCCGTCTAAGCGACGCGGGTAGCAAGGACAGCCCGGCGCTCAGCACGAGCACGGCAAGCGTCCGCCATGGAGACAACGGAGCGACGGAGCGCAGATCGACGGAAGGGAGGCTACGGCGCACCCCTACCTGGCGCGCCAAATGTCGAATCACGGGTTCCGGCAAAACCCTTAAGGTTCATACTCTGGGGTGCCCGTGAAGCTCGTTCCCTCCTACCGATCCGCGTCCTAACTAGCTAAGATCTCAAGAATGAGCTCGACGAACTCACAACACAAGGGACACAAGGTTTATACTGGTTCGGGCCACCATTGTGGTGTAATACCCTACTCCAGTGTGGTGGTGGTGGATTGCCTCTTGGGCTGATGATGAACAGTACAAGGGGAAGAACAGCCTCCGGAGGTTGAGGTGTTCTTGTGCTCAGTGTGTGGCTAAGGATCAGGCGAGGTGCCCCTGGATCAGATCAGTTGCCCCTACTGTGGTGGCTAGTTCTACTTATATAGGTCCTGGTCCTCTTCCCAAATATTGAGCAGGAAGGGAGCCAACAACGGCCAACTTGAAAGGGGACATCTAGTACAGCTTATCCTGACAAAAGCGGTCTTCGCCTGCAAAAGGCTCTGGTGGTGACGCCACCTTGGGCTCCATGGTGACCTCCGTCTTGCCGTCCTGCTGTTGGTCTCGTTGCACCGATATGGAAACCTTTGCTTGATGCCTCGGTACTCCGCGCCTGCGCTTGCCCCTTTAGCACCAAAGAGGAAGCAAGGACACTGCGCGCGCTGGCGCCCGCCTGGCGCCCGCCTGGTCTCGATCGTCATGACTCACGTCACGAGAGCCTCGCGAGGTTTGCCTTGCCTTGATCTCTCTGCCCCTCGCGAGCCTGCCTGATGAGGCTGCTCCAAAGGAGGTCTTGCGTCGTCCGCCTCACGAGGCTTGGCCCCTCGCGAGGGTCTTGAATTCCTTGTTGGTGAAGATGGGTCGTATTGGCCTGCTAGCACAGCCACACCGTGGGCCGCAGGCAGGCAAGTCTGGGGACCCCTGTTCCCAGAACGCCAACAGACACTTTCTCACCCGTAGTGATGCTTATGTTTGTTAGAATTATGTTAGCAATTGCTGCATTTTTCGATTATGAATTCTCGCAGATGGATGTGAAAACCGCTTTCCTTAAGGAAGAGTTGTATATGATACAGCCCAAAGGTTTTGTGGATCCTAAGGATTCTAAAAAGGTATGCAAGCTCTAGCAATCTATCTATGGACTGGTGCAAGAATCTCGGAGTTGGAATATACGCTTTGATGAGGTGATCAAAGCTTTTGGGTTTATATGAAGTTTATGAAGAAACTTGTATTTACAAGAAAGTGAGTGGGAACTCTATAGCATTTCTGATAGTATATGTGGATGACATATTGTTGATTGGAAATGATGTAGAATTTCTAGAAAGCATAAAGGGTTCTTTGAAAGGAGTTTTTCAAAGGAAGGCCTGGGTAAAGTTGCTTACATATTGGGCATGAAGATCTATAGAGATAGATCAAGATGCCTTATAAGACTTTCACAGAGCACATACCTTGACAAGATTTTGAAGGAGTTCAAAATAGGTCAGTCAAAGAAGGAGTTTTTTTCCTGTTGTTAGGGCATGTCTCTCTCTAAGTGGTTTTGGTGATTGATCACAATGCTTTTGCAGACTAATCGTGTGCGTTGAGTATTTCAGAGATTCATTCATTGACACGAGACGATTCTTTCCCCTCGGTGCTTTAGGTGAAGACGGTGTAGTCTCCTTCGTTTTGGTTTTGGTGGATTTGAGTCGTAGGAGACACCGTACTATCAAGAGGGTGTCCGCATTGGAAAGGCTAGGGTGGAATCAACACGTACACTTCATTTTTGCACCCCCAGCTCCTTTCCTCTCCTTGGAGTTGTTCGTTTCAATGGAAGTGGAGATTGTGAGGAGCTAGCGGTAGTACCGCCGCCAGAGCGGTAGTGCCGCCCATGGTCCTCAAGCGGCAGTACCGCTTCCCTACAGCAGTAGTACTGCTTGGGTGCATCGGCGGTAGTACCGTCCTGGTTCGGCACCACTACCGCCTCGATTCGAGGCCATCTCTCCTCATGTCGGGTTGTGCGGCAGTAGTAGCGGCAGTAGCAGCGGTAGTACCACTCGTGCGCGGTAGTACCGCGGCTACCACCGCTACTAGTGCCGCCCAAACCCCCTCTCTCTCTCTCTCTCTCTTTCGTTCCCCCTCTAATGCCTCTACTCTCAGTCTCCGTGGTAGTACCGCTGGGGGTTGCGGTAGTACTGCTGCTACCAGCGGTAGTACCGCTCCTCTGAGCAGTAGTACTGCTCTGTGCGGGCTGAAGAGGGGGGTAACGGTTGGATTGGTTCCCCCACTACAAAAGGAGGTCTTCTTCTCCAAGTTGACTCACCTCTTTTCCCCCAAGCTCCATTGTTGCTCCAAAGCTCATTTTCGCCCGATCTCTCTCCCTAGCCAATCAAACTTGTTGATTTTCTAGGGATTGGTTGAGAAGGCTCGGATCTACACTTCCAACAAGAGAAATTTGATTCCCCCCCCCACTAATCCCTTGCGGATCTTGTTACTCTTGGGTGTTTGAGCACCCTAGACGGTTGAGGTCACCTCGGAGCCACATTCCATTGTGGTGAAGCTCCGCGGTATCATTGGGAGCCTCCAATCAAGTTGTGGAGATTCCCCAACCTTGTTTGCAAAGGTTCGGTCGCCACCTTCAAGGGCACCACTAGTGGAATCACGGCATCTCGCATTGTGTGTGGGCTTGAGGAGAATATGGTGGCCCTAGTGGCTTCTTGGGGAGCATTGTGCCTCCACACTGCTCCAACGGAGACGTAATTCCCCCAAAGGGGAGGAACTTCGTTAACACATCCTCGTCTCCACCGGCTCCACTTGTGGTTATCTCTTCCCTTTACTTTGTGCAAATTTATATTGTGTTGTATCATTTGCTTGCACTTGTTGTTGTGGTTGTTTGCATCATATAGGTTGTTCACCTAGTTGCACATCTAGACAACTTATTTGTTGTTAAACCTAATTTGTTAAGAAAAGCTAAAAATTGGTAGTTGCCTATTCACCCCCCCCCCCTCTAGTCAACCATATTGATCCTTTCAATTGGCATCAGAGCCTCGTCTCTTTATTAAGGGTTTCACCACCCTAAGAGTATGGTTGACACCGAGGAGGAAGTGCTCGAGGCCATGGAGTTGACTTCGATCACTCGAGACGACTTAAATGAAGCTATGGCTTCACTTAAGACGTCTATGACGGCCGAAGTCAAGTCCATGCTTAAAGAATTATTTGAGGGGATGAAATCCACTCCTGATCCCTTGCTTGTGGTTAAACCCACGACATCGGAGTCGGAGGCCAATTCCGCCAAGGAAGCGGCTAAAGGTACTCATGTTCCTTTCCCTGATGACAATAATGGGACGGGAACCTTTGCCTCAGTTCCCCCTCCCCCGGTCTATGGTGGACCGGTCCCTACCGCTCGCATTAATATTCATGGCCCTCCTCCCAAGCTTGTTAAGGGTGATTTTGCTAATTGGATCTTTAGCATTAAGTCTCATTTGAATCATTCCTCAACTAACCTTTGGAGAATTATTGAGCAAGGTTTCTACCCTCACGATCCAAACAACTTCACCCCAAGAGAAGAAGTGGACAATCAATACAATCACTCCGCATTGTTCATCCTTCAAAAAGCGGTCCCTCCCGAAGACCTAGCACACCTACGCCCGTTCACTCATGCAAAGGAATGTTGGGAGCACATTGTTTCAATGTACAAGGGGAGCTCAAGCATTCAACGGTCCAACTTTGAAGTGGTCCTTGATGAGGCCGATGAATTTGTGATGCTTGAAGATGAGGATCCGCGTGATCTTTGCCGAAGGGTGAATACTCTTGCGGTTGCCCTCCAGGACCATGGAAGCAAGGATACTGATGACACTTGGATCAAGCGCAAGTTCCTCAAGGCCATCATGCCTTTCAATAAGGCCATGTCTTCCGTGATTCGCCAAAGGCCGGACTTTCACTCCTTAACCTCAAATGAAGTGTTGGATGAGTTCATTGCCATGAACATCATGAACAAGACTGCCGACAATGCTCTTGCTTGGGTTCGGTCAAAGAAAAGCACTCCATCCCTTGCTTTGAAGGCCAAGGCAATCTCGGAGGAAAAAGAGGAAGAAGAAGAAGAGTGTGGCCCCGAGGACACCAAGTATGCTTACCATGAGCACATGGCTCTTGCGTCAAGGAAATTTTGGAGCAATAAGAGGAACTCAAGGCCCAACTTCACCAAGAACAACTCAAGTGGGTCAAAGAACAAGCAACGTGTAAGAAGTTTTTACAATTGTGGCAATGTGAGTCACTTTGTGGTGGATTGCCCTTACGAAAAGAGGGAAGACAATGGTGGCAAACTCATTCGGAAGGATAAAGCCAAGTCTTTCCCTAGCAAGAACAACTTCACTAAGAAGCTTCCTCCAAAGGGCTTGGTGGCACAAGAAGAGTACGCCTCCGATGATGATGAGGAAGATACAAGTGGAGAAGGAATGGCAACGACAACCATTGCTATTGCTACATCTTCCCCCTCCAAGGTGTCTCTCTTCGGCGCCCCCAACGAAAACACCATTGCCAAGTGTCTCATGGCCAAAGGTATCAACAAGGTAACTCCTAACATCAAAACCACCATCATTACTACTCCTTCATTGTTAGATTGTGTTGATTATAGTGAGGTGGAGAAAGTTGATGAGAATGAGTTCACCAATTTTGTGAGCAAGCTCAAGGGTGAGTCCAAGAAGCACTTTGTTGCTCTCTTGGAACAACTTGGTGAGGCCAATGATATCATTGAGTCCCATGAGGATACTATCTCCAAGTTGGAGGAGCATAGTCGTGACTATGCCAATGAAATTGCGGATCTTTCCATTGCTCTAAAGGAACAGCAAGATCTTCGTTTGACTCTTGAGGAGTCACACAACGTTGGTCATGCTAAATTGCAAAAAGATCTTGATCATGCTATTGTTCTTACTCATGTGCTTAAATCCGAGAAAGTCGAACTTGGGGTGGTCCATGCTAGACTCAAGGAAGAGTTTGATACACTTGACAAGGCTCACAAGGTCTTGAAGGGTGTTCGTGCCTCTCTCAAAGAGTCTCATGATCAACTCCAAGTGAAGCTAACCAAGGAGATTTCCACTTGTCCTCCTTTTGTTCTAATTGATAATGCCCATGCTACTAACCCTTGCTGTGAGCATGTGCATCTTGTGGAGGAAATCCTAAGTTGAAAGAGCAACTTGAGAAAGGCCTTGTGTCTTGCATACAAGGTGAAAAGAATCGTAATGACCTTTTGAGCAATCAGAAGGAAGTTGTAGGAAAAGAAGGACTTGGTTTTGTACCCAAGTCAAAAAAGAAGATGAAGAATAAGACCAAACAATATCCTCCGCTCAAGAGAACGTTTGTCAAGGTGGGTGATGGTACTCATGAGAAGAAGAACAAGGAAGTGTATGGTGGAGCCAAGAAGGGAAAAACCGCTCCAACCAACAAAGCCGGCGACTTTCCCTCTTATGTTTTATGTCGTGCTCATGATGGACATGTCTATGCTAAATTTGTTGGTTCTTATTATGACTACATTGAATGGTCTATTTGGGTTCCTAAGACCCTTGTCACTAACCTCAAAGGACCCATTCAAGAATGGGTACCTAAATCCAAGCATTGATCTCTTGTAGGAGTTTGCTTTCGGTGGAGTGTCATGGTTGCTTGATAGTGGAGCAACAAAATCATATGATCGGGAGCAAGGACTTGGTGGTGGCTGTGCATCCAATTCCATCTATGCCCACCCATGTCCAATTTGGTGATGCCTCAACCTCTAAGGTATTGGGACTTGGCAAGGTGGTCATCTCTCAATAGTTAACTATTGAGAAAGTCATGCTTGTTGAGTCTCTTGCATACAATTTACTTTCCGTTCGTCAACTTGCACTTATGGGCTTTGCAACACTCTTTGATCTTGATATTGTGGCCCTTTTGTGGAGCAAGACTCTTAAAGTAGCCTTTGTTGGGCATGTCGAAAATGGTCTCTATGTGGTGAACTTTTCGGAGCGTCCCACTAAGATCGCGACTTGCCTAATGGCTAAAGTTGATGTGGGTTGGCTTTGGCATCGTCGACTAGCCCATGTCAATATGAGATCTTTGGAAAGTCTCCTCAAAGGGGATCACGTCCGTGGACTAACAAATGTGAGTTTTTCCAAAGACCGTGCTTGCAGTGCTTGTATTGAAGGAAAGCTTGTGACACCCAAAATTTTATTTGGCTTTTTCAAACTTTTATTTTATTTGAGGAGAGTATTTAAATTATTTTTTTCTAAAGAACCCACCCTCTCAAAAACTTTCTTTATGGCAAGAGTTTTATTTGGATTCACCCAAGACTTGATTTTTTTTTGGTCTTGGAGGTTTTCCCTTTTTATTTGGACTCAAACTAAAATGCTTTTCACTTGGGAAAAATGTCTTTTGAAAATTCCTTTAAAAAGCCCTATGGCTTTTGGAATGATCTTTTTCCACTTTCAAAAATCTCTCTTGCCATGACCTAAGTGTAAATCCCCTCCCATAAACCTTTCCCACCTTTGGATCATGATGTACCTCAACTACAGCAAGTTGAACCTCCCCATATATTTAATTTCCATTTATTTCTCATCAAAAACAATTCCTGCCTTCTATCTTGATCCTTGGAGGTTTACAAAGGAGCTACTCTTTCTGCTTTGAATTTTGCCTCCAAACCAATTCCCCTACCTAGTCCTTTGAACCCTCAACCAGGATCCATGAAGATCCACTGGTCTCCAGTTCAAATATTTCAAACTATACTTGCTGCATGTTTGGACCAGATTTGCCAAATTTGATGAAATTCATTCAAATCCTTCTCCTAAAAATCTGAGAAAAATCAGGCAGCCTCTGGGTGCATTGAGAGGTCACCTCACCAAGTCCCAGCTCCAGGAAAAATTTTCTTCTTGCCAAATCATTTCATCGAACACCTGCTGGACACTGTTTCTATAATGTTCAGTCAAGTTCAGTTAACAGTGTCTGAAACTACTGTCGTTTCTTCAGTGTCCGTTGTCGATCTCGCCAGTGCCCCGGCGTCGCCGTGCTTCCTGTCCCCTCCCCCTGTCCTCTGCACAGCACGAGCGCCTGGAAGGTTGCGGGCGTCGGCGACGAGCAGGAGGAGGTGCGCCGCCCCGTGACCGACGGCAACGGCGGCTTTGCGGCCGCCAGAGAGAGGCGCAGCGCAGACGGCGCCGTACAGCGCCGCCCAAGCCACCGGAGGCCGCCGCGTGACCATCCACTCCCCAGTGCACGCTGCCACCCTCGTCGTGAACTGCCAGGCGCGGAGCGCGCTCTCTGCCGCCGCCGTGCCCGTACGGCCGCCCCGACGAAGATCGGCGCCATTACGACAAGCCCGACCAAGTTTAGCAGTGGAACGGGACCAGTAACTCTCACCGATGCTGCCTGGCCACCTAAACCCCCTGCCCAACCACTGCCTCGCCGTAATCGCTCGCCGGAGATTTCCCGTTCACGGCCACCCCCTCGAGCCGCCTATAAATAGAGGCCCCGAGCTCCACCTCGAACCCACACCACCTCTGCACACCTCCAACACCACGCCTAGCCACTGGTAGAGCCCCGGGAGAGCCTTCTTCCCCAACTCCGGCCGCCGCGACCTGCCACGGGATCCAGCTCGATTCGCTCCCGTGCGTGCACCTCCACCCCCCAGCTCTTGCCAGTAGCTCTCTAGTGCATCCATCCTTCTGACCCGCGCTTCAATTCGGAGTTTGCAGCACCCACCGGAGTTCTCCACCATCGCCCGAGCCGCCGTCCGCCGGAGAAAGTGTCGCCGTCGACGTGGTGCTCTCCGACGACCAAGTCCACCACCCACCGACGCGGAAGAACACGCTGAACCTCTTGGTACACTCCGATCTCCCTGACTCGCCGTGGTTCGACGCCGGCGACCACCGCAGCCTTCGGGCGCCGGCGAGGATTTAAACCTGACATGTGGGACCCCCACGTCAGCCTCTCTTCTTTCTCTCCCTGAAGCGTTTTTTGTTGGCGCCTTCGGGCAAGTACGTTTTCTCTGTGGGCTGGCGCGTTTCTCTTCGAACCGTTTTCTGTTTTCTCAGTTAAGTCCCTGGTTCTTTTCTGTTTCATCACAGATTAGTCCCTGGACAAAAACCCTTACAACTTTTTAATAAAAAGTGATTTTTGAGTGATTCTTTTTCTGACAGTCTTATATTTTTGTCTAGTTTTTTATAGTATTTATTTGAAAAAAATTGGGACAACTTTTATGCACGCATTGGTTTTCACGTTAGTACACGTTTTCGCTATACCGTAGGTTCCGGAAGAGGTGACGGAGCCGCGAACTTCGCCGAGCTAGACTCCGACTTCTCCGAACCAGGCAAGCATGTTTGAACTTTTGATATGATAAGTGTTTTGCATGTTTGCTTGAATGGTTGTGCATGGCATATGAGCATCGGTGAGTATCTCGTTGCATGTAAGGCAACTACCCGTGTGTTCCGAAGTTACTATGATCTCTGATGAGAGATGGCCTAGTCATGTGGTGACATGAAGGGCAGTAAGGTGGTACTGTTGTAGCATGCCAGCCTTACATCATCCGATAAATTCCGACGTTAACGTGGACGGAGTCACGTTATCGTTCTTCCCCCTTCCGTGCTACCACATGTTTTCTGCCAGAATGCGGTTTAGTAAGTTGGTAACCTCTTTCCGTGTACACACCAAATAGAGGGGCCGGGATGAGGGTTCCATGGCCCTAGATTAAAGCCAGTCATCCGGTCAGGGGGCATGGGTGTTTCCGGTTGGGACCGAGAGGGGGGCACCCCTTAGAGCGCGCATATATAAATTTGATCCCATGCTACGCGAGGTTGTAGCCTCCCCGACTCAAGGTTTTTCTTGAACGTTGCCGAGGGTGATTCCTGGCTTCGGAATGTTGAATGGGTGTGTACTGGTTAGATGTGTTTCTTCCAAAACACCGTAAACGGAACTAGTCCCCGTGACTACTGAAATCCGTTGGTTGTGGTTAAAGTACAAACTCTGCAGAGTCAAATCCTTCCGAGTCATCGTATCCATGGTCAAGTAGCGTGATCGGTGCATCCATGTCTGTGTCAACTCCTCATGGTATACTCTTTCCTCGGTAAATAAGCTTGGGCGGTAAACTTGGTTGAACGTTATTCCTGTGGATGGACTAACCCCTGTTGTTATCTCATACCTGATTATTCCCTTGATATGATTTAAATTCTTGAGCTACTGAGATATTAAGTTATGAAGCCCTTTATGTGATGTCGCTCAGACGTCCGACTGTGGCCTGCACTGTTATTTATTCTTCCAATATAAGCCCTTTACGTGATGTCGCTTCAGACGTCCGACTATGGCACTCTTGTTATTTACTTTTGATATAAGCCCTTTATGTGATGTCGCTTCAGACGTCCGACTGTGGCACTCTTGTTATTTACTTTTGATATAAGCCCTTTATGTGATGTCACTCAGACGTCCGACTGTGGCACGCACTGTCTTTTATATTCTATTATAAGCCCTTTATGTGGTGTCGCCTTGACGCCCGACTGCGGCATTGTTATTCTTGTATTTTCCTCTCGAGGAGTCATTCAGACACTCGTTTGGCCCTCAGTATTTACTTTGGGATTTCGGGAGGACTACCACCCGACTTCTCTTTTATTTCCACGCATCATTATCCCTCTGTCTGAGTGCACTTGTTAATCTGTTCATATGCATCATGTTTACATTTGTTATATCTTATGTCCGAACTGTCTTGCGAGTACTTTCATAGTACTCACCTGGCTTGTTGATTTGGCCAGATGTTGACGAAGGCGATCTCATGGATGAAGAGCTTGATAGTGAGTCCGACGCCTAGAGGAATCCCAGTCAGTCCCGTGCGATCCTGGATATTGGTCACTTGTATTATACGCTTCCGCCACCCACAATAAGTCTCCTCGAGCCTCACTCCGACGCTCGAAGAGTTGTTAGATTCAGGAGTCTCGTCACCCCCTCCGCTGTGATTTTTCCACCACCGCTTTTATCGTGAGTTAGTAGTTATGCCACCCTATCCGCCTTTATGTTTTATTGGCGTGTATTTAATAAATTGTTGAGCAGTCTCCGCTCAACCTTGTATTATATTCAGTACTCCTGGTATTTTTCTTCTGTGATCAAGACTTTGTCTACCAGTAAGAAGGAATTCTTCTCTACTGGTCCGTAAAAGGGATCGGTCTCTCAATAAATATTTTTATTGGAAAACCGGTCGTGACAAAGCTTCATGAAACGGCTCACTGTCCCACAACTATTATCTATTCAAAGAGGCCCTTGGAGCTCCTTCACATGGATCTCTTTGGACCTCCATCCTTTGATAGTCTTGATGGAAGAAAGTATTGCTTGGTGATTGTGGATGACTATTCAAGATATACTTGGGTATACTTCTTCAAGAGGAAGAGTGAGACTCAACAAACTATCATCAACTTTGCAAATGAAGCTCAACGTCAACATAATGCAAAGATCTTGATCTTTAGAAGTGACAACGGCATCGGGTTCAAGAACTACACCTTGAATAAGTTTCTTAGTGATGAGGGGATCAAGCACCAATATGCCGCACCCTATACCCCTCAACAAAATGGTGTGGCGGACAGGAAGAACGGGACGTTGATGGATGCGGCAAGGACCATGATGGCGGAATTCAAGTCTCCGTACAACTTTTGGGATGAAGCCATCAACACCGTATGCCATGCATCCAATAGGCTCTACCTTCGCAAAGGCTTGAACAAGACTCCATATGAGATACTTACCGGCAACAAGCCCAATCTCAAGTACTTCCAGGTGTTCGGTTGTAAGTGTTTCATTCTCAAGAAAGGTGTTTGTTTGTCTAAATTCGAATCTAGAGCTCAAGAGGGCATATTTGTTGGTTATGCTACAAACTCTCATGCTTACCGTGTCCTCAACAAGTCCACTGGACTCATTGAGGAGACGTGTAAGATAGAGTTTGATGAGAATAACTGCTCCCAAGTGGAGCAAAGTGGTCTTTGTGATGTAGGTGATGAAATTCCTCCTCAAGCCATAAGAAGAATGGGGATTGGTCAAATACTCCCCATTGAGGAACCCCTGGTGGCCGAAGGAGAAGGACAATGCTCTACATAAGTGGAGCCATCACCTACACTAGGCCCACACACTTCCGAAGAACAAAATGAAGGCCCTCAACCCAATGAACAAGATCAAGGGCAAGATCAACCCCATGGAGGTGGTGATGTGCCAAATGATGCCCAAGATCAAGTTCATGCCTCCGAGCGTGCTCAAGGTCAAGAGCAAGCTCAAGACGGTGCTCAAGATGCGCAAGATCAAGAACCAACTCAAGGTCAAGAACAAGCTCAAGACGGTGCTCAAGATCAAGAGCAAACTCAAGACAGTGGTCAAGATGTGCAACATGATCCTCAAATGCCCATTGAGAAACTTTTGGAGTGCCGTGCCGCTAAGTGGCTTCCAAGCTAAAGGATCAACAACATGTCATGGAGAATGTCCTTGGAAGCTTGAGAAAAGGGGTAGCTACTCGCAAACAATTGTCAAACTTTTGTGAGCATCATGTGTTTGTTTCGTGTGTTGAACCCCAAAAGGTACATGAGGCACTTGATGATGAGGATTGGCTTGAAGCAATGCACGATGAACACAACGACTTCGAGCGCAATCAAGTTTAGGATCTAGTACCAAGGCTACCGGAGGAACATAATGTCATTGGAACCAAATGGGTCTTCAAGAACAACCAAGATGCAAATGGTGTGGTTGTTCGAAACAAGGCAAGGTTGGTGGCACAAGGTTACTACCAAGTCGAGGGTATTGACTATGGTGAAACCTTTGCCCCCGTTGCTCGTCTTGAATCCATTCACATGTTGATTGATTATGCTTCTCATCATGACTTTAAATTGCAACAAATGGATGTGAAAAGTGCTTTTCTTAATGGTCCTTTGAATGAGTTGGTATATGTCAAACAACCTCCGGGATTCGAGGATCCCAAATTCCCCACTCATGTATACAGACTCAAAAAGGCACTCTATGGCCTTAAGCAAGCCCCACGTGCGTGGTATGAGCACCTTACCGAGTTGTTGCAAGATCGTGGGTTTGAAATTGGGAAAATCAATCCCACTCTTTTTACTAAGAGGGTTAAAGGGGATTTGTTCATATGCCAACTATATGTTGATGATATTATCTTTGGTTCTCCTAACAAATCTTTCAATGATGAGTTTGCTGCACTAATGACCGAGAAGTTTAAGATGTCTATGATGGGAGAGTTGAAGTTCTTTCTCGGGTTCAAAATCAAGCAAAGAAGAGAAGGAACTTTCATCAATCAAGCCAAGTACACCCAAGACATGCTCAAGAAATTCAAGCTAGATGATGTCAAACCGGTCAAGTTTCCACTGCCCACCAAATGCAAGCTTGACAGTGATCCCAATGGTAAAGCGGTAGATCAAAAGGTGTATCATTCCATGATTGGATCCTTACTTTACCTTTGTGCATCTAGACCGGATATCATGTTGAGTGTGGGAATTTGTGCACGGTTTCAAGCCGCACCTAAGGAAAGCCACTATGTGGCGTTCAAGCGAATCTTTTGATATTTGGTTCATACCCCAAACTTTGGTTTATGGTACCCCAAAGGAGCAAGCTTTGATCTCACTGGTTACTCAGATTCGTATTGGGCGGGAGATTGTGTGGATAGGAAGTCAACTTCCAGAGGTTGCCAATTCCTTGGTCGCTCTTTGGTGAGTTAGTCTTCAAAGAAGCAAAATTGTATATCTCTCTCATCCACCGAGGCCGAATATGTAGCCGCCGCAAGTTGTTGTGCACAATTGCTATGGATGAGGCAAACTTTAAAGGATTACGGTGTCACTTGTGACAAAGTGCCTCTTCTATGTGATAATGAAAGTGCAATCAAGATTTCTCACAATCCGGTGCAACATAGCAAGACAAAGCATATTGTGATCTTACATCATTTTATTCGAGACCACATCAAGTGGGGAGATATTGATATCATCTACATCAACACTCAAGAGCAACTAGCGGATATTTTCACGAAGCCTCTAGATGAAGCAAGATTTTGTGAGTTAAGGCATGGGCTAAATATCATTGATTCGAGCAATGTGGCTTGAATCTAGGCACACCCCACCGCACTCATCATTATATCTTGTTTTGGATGTAGGCATGGACAAAGGGGGAGTATTGTTCTCTCAATGAACTCTTCCTCCCCCCATTATGCATAAATTGATCATGTCTTTCACATTAGCCATTTTTTATGGTACTTGTGCTTCAAAGATGAGTTTTGGTCATGGGCCCAAGGTAAAAATCTTCGCGGTGCCATACCACTTGACTCAAACATAGGTGGCCTCGGCCACCGCCCTCTCTTTCAGAGTTGTGTGGTTTTTGTTTGTTGTCCTCTCGTGGGTGTTTTTCTGCCTTTGTGTTTGCTCCCTCGCCTCTTCGTGTGTTCTCCTTTCTTGAGCTAACCCTTTTTTTCTATCGAGTCTTCAAGTTGTTGGCTGGGCGGTACTACCGCTGGAGGTGCACGGTACTACCGCCCGCCTGAGCGGTACTACCGCTGCGGGGCGGGACTAGGGGGTTATGTTGGGGCAGGGGGGTTTCTTTCTCCCCCATACCCATTCACTCGACCCTCTCGTCCTCTTCGTGCGCCGGCGATGAACTAGCCACGGGAGGGCGCCGGTGGGCCGCCTTTCACCTTTTCCTCTGGTGGGATCAATCCCCACCCCTTCCTCTAGCCATGGATGCTGGTATTGCCCCCGATCTCTTTCTCTTTGCTTCTAGGTTTCAGATCTAGTCTTTAGGGGCATTAGGCTTTGCATTCATCGATTTTTGGCCAAATCGAAGCTTGAGTAGGATGGTGAAGGCTACCAGACTGTTTGGATTGATGTTTGGTAGGTTTATTTTTGAATATGGCATCCCGACAGTATCGGGTTTGGCCGTGGTAGTAGGGGAACCGCCGTCCCTCCACCTGGAGCGGTACTACCACTCTCCTGGAGTGGTACTACCGCTTCCAGATCACGGTACTACCGCTGGATGCCAACTTCCACCATACCTATACCAACTATTGATCCTTGTTGCTTTTCTGGTGGCTTGTGCTCGTTCTCTCGTGTTGTTTCTTGTGTTCGTGTGTTTGGTTCCAGGTGATGGTCCTTCATAGCAACCTGTCCGTCCTGTCAACCCCGGGCATACTAGTTCAAAGCGCTATCGCACTTCTGAGGCAGGGGCTGCTTCCTCAAGTGTTCCTCCTCCTCCTCAGCCCAAGAAGATTGTTGCGAACAAGCCCAAGCCTAGGGCCAAGTCTGTGACAGAGATGACTGCCAAGGAGTTCTGGGAAAGGCATCGGTGCAACTCGTATGCGGAAGATCAAGAACCCACTTTAGTTAACCGCCCGTTCTGGAACCGTTTTCAGTGGGCAATCTATTTTGATGTGATCAAAGCAAAGAAGAATCTCTATGTTGATGTCCGCTCCATCGACATTGCCTATATGGAGAAGGATCCTGCCTACTTTGGCGAAGCTCTGCAGATGTGTACTCAGCTGAATATTCTCAGGATCATGGAGTTCAACAAGGACTTTGATGCGGATTTGGTGGCTCAGTTTTATGCCACGGTCCATCTTGGCACTGATGCGGAAAGGTCCTTGACGTGGATGACAAATGGCAAACTTCTGTCTGTCAAATGGAAGGCATTCATGGAATTGTTTGGGATTGAAGATCAAGGGCTTGAGAACCCGGTTGGCTTTCGTCCTCACCGCAATGCAACTTCTACTCACAAGCAATCTCTCTGGCCTTACTGCACTTTGAATATTAACCCCAAGACGCAGAAGGAGACTTACAAGCTGTCTACCTTTCTGGACATCATTCATCGCATCTTTAGGGAGACTCTTTTCCCTCGCATTGGGAACTTGGATATGGTTCACTCATTTCTCATGGACATGCTACTTTTCTGTCAGCATGAGAAGGAAGAAAACACTGGAGATTCCTTGGATATCTCTCATGTCATGTGGTCTGAGCTTGTCTCTGCTATCTCTGAGCGCAAGTGCACCATCTATGCACCTTTTCTCATGTTTCTTATTGAGAAGGCTTGGGAGCACACTTATCCTGATGTCGTGCCGGAGACTGGCGAGTTGATCCCTCATGAGATTAAGCGCCTGAGGAAGAAGGAGAACTGGGGCACCTCGGTTCCGAAGTCTAGGATTCCGTCAGGAGCTGACGAGGTTGAGGCAGAGGCTGATGCTGACAATGATGAGGACTATGTGCCCTCTGGAGTGGAGCCCTCATGGGCCAAGAAGCTCAAGCGCAAGATGAAGAAACTTTTCTGCATGGAGTCTCATGGACAGTATATTGCTCATGTGTCTGAGAAGAAGGCCAGGAGCCTCCACAAGGAGCTCATGCGTCAGTTTGGTGCGACAGTTGCCATTAGATCTGAGGGCGAGATCACTGATGAGGAGGAGTGGGTTCAGCAGCACTACCCTTGGACAGACACAGACACCGAGCAGCCCCGTGCCGATGACGGAGGAGCGGACGATCACACGGGGATGTTGTCGGATTTCGGGTTTCGGCAAAACCCTTGAGGTTCGAACACTGGGGTGCACAGGAAGATCTCTCCTCCCCCTAGCTCACGCTCTCACCACGATCTCAAAGCTCAGCACATCAAACTCTCAGAGCAAGGGACACAGGGTTTATACTGGTTCAGGCCACCGATGTGGTGTAATACCCTACTCCAGTGTGGTGTGGTGGATTGCCTCTTGGGCTGAGGAAGAACTAGTACAAGGGAAGAACAGCCTCCTGAGGAGAGGTGTTCTTGAGCTCGGTGAGCTTGTTTGGTTGAGGATGATCTGAATGACCCAAGATCAGTTGCCTCCTACTGTGGTGGCTAGTCCTATTTATAGAGGCCCTAGTCCTCTTCCCAAATGTAGGTGGGAAGGGATCCAACAACGGCCAAATTTGAAGGGAGACAGCTAGTACAAGTTATCCTAACTAAAGGTGGTCTTCGCCTGCCAAAGGCTCTGGTGGTGACGCCGTCCTGGGCTCCACGGTGACCTCCATCCTGTCGTCCTACTGGTCTTGGTATTGTTGCACCGATATGGCAACCTTTGCCTGATGCCTCGGGACTCCTCGCCTGCGCTTGCCTCTTTAGCACCAAAGAGGAAACAAGTATGCTGCGCGCTCTGGTGCCCGCCTGGCCTTGGTCGTCATGGCTTGCGTCACAGGGACCTCGGGAGGTGCCCTTCACTTTGATCTCTCCGCCCCTCGTGAGCCAGCCTGGTAAGGCTGCCCCCGAGGAGGTCTTGTGTCATCCGCCTCGCAAGGCTTGGCCCCTCGCGAGGGTCTTGAGTGTTCGCTGGTGAAGATGGGTCGTACCGGGCCGCTGGTGGAGCCGCGCCGTGGGCCACAGGCAGACAAGTCTGGGGTCCCCGTTCCCAGGACGCCGACAGTAACCCCCGGGCCCAAGGCGCGCTCGGACTTGGCTTCGAGGCGAAGCCAAGGGGCAAGTGCGGAGCGCCGCGGGCCCCAACAGCCTGCGGCCTCGGTTGACGCGTGGCGATTGATGGGACGTGGGTGTCTCCGCTTCCCCACGCTGCCTCGGCAACTGCCCGACTGACAAAAGGCTGGCGCGGGCTGCATTTGCCTTCATTGCTTTCCTTCGTCTTGCTCCAGATCCCCTTTCTCGCTCCTTGCTTCCAGAGACTCCAGATCCTCCTTCAAGCCTACCGCCAATGGCGCCCAAGAAAGCTCGGGCCGCTTCCTCATCATCTTGGTACGAGCCGGCGCTCGATGCGCCGAGCGTTTTGGAGAAGAACCTTGCCACCGTGCTCCTGATGACGGCGGAGGGTGATGAGAAGAGGAAGACTGTGCTCCGGGCTGGCTCCGTCGAGCCAGAGGCCTCAGGCAGCAGTTTCTACCCCTTCTTCATGAGCAGCATCGTCGCCGGGTTGGTTCCCCCTTTCTCCGACTTCTTCTACTCCGTCCTCAGCCACTACAAGATCCATGCCCTCCATCTTCATCCCAAATCCATCCTCCTCCTGTCGATCTTCGCCTTTTACTGCGAGGCATACGTTGGGGTGATGCCGTCCATGGCGCTGCTGCGCCACTTCTTCTTCCTCCGGATCAAGGAGGGCCACTGCTCTGGGTGCGTTGGCTTCGTCGCGGCCAACAAGACCAACTCCATCTCGAAGGCCGGGAAGAAGGCCGAGGGCTTCAGGAGCAAGTCGGTGGTGATGGACGCCAAGTGCTCCCACCCCCGGCTGGTGCTGCTGACGGAGATACCTGTGTCCCAAGAGGGGTGGCTTTGCACGAAGCTCACCGACCCCCAGGCGGCGCAGGTGTTGGAGAGGATGACCGCCGACCTGAGTCCTGGTGACTCAAGGGCGGCGAAGCTGACGGGGTCCATGATCGTCAAAGAATTCATGACGCAGCGCGTGGCTCCCCTTCAGGCGCGCCCGCGCCCCTTATGGAAGCTTGGAGACGAAGGGGACGACCTCCGCCTGCGCCTGGAGGCCCTTTCTGACGAGGAGTTGTGCTCGGCCCTCCGCTCCTTGGTTGGGGACGACCAAGGGTACCCGCCCGACTCCTTCGTTCCCTTGTTTCGCCGCTCAGATGGGGTGGAGGCTGCCGCCGCCATGCCCGTCTTCGACGGGCGTGGGCTTGTGCCGCCTGCGCCCTTGAATGTCCCGGTGATGACGACTCCGGTGGACGTGTCCTCCGGCGAGTCTCGCGAGGAGGGAGAGGAGGAATAAGAGGAGGAGGAGCGTACTCGGAGGCGACCCACGAAGGGGCGGGGGAGACCTCCCCTTTGCGCAAGGCCGTCATCCTCTGCACCCTGCCTGATGATGATGACGAGGCTGATGTCCCCCTGGAAAGGGGGGAGCTGCACGAGGCAAGGGGCTCCACGAGGTCCAAGGTAAGACCCCGGAGGAGGTCACCGGTCGAGCTTCCGACAAGGGGAAGGTCGGCGCTGATCTCCCGAGACGACGCCCCTGCTCTGATGCTTCCTGGAGCTGCTTCCGACCTACCTGTCGGCCCCTCTTCTGCACCTGAAGCCTTCACGCCCGCGCCTCAGGCTGTGAGGCTCTCAGGTTTCAAGCTTAGGAAGCAAAGAGACTACGCCACGGTGGACCAGTAAGTATTCTCATCCTGCCTTGTTCTTGCTTTTGCTGCTGATTCTTGGTGCTTCTCCATTGCGCAATTAGGCCGATGCCCGCGGCGAAGAAGAGGAAGGAGGAAGCGGTGGTACTGCTCGGGACCGAATCGCCTGCGGCGGCTGCACCCCCCTCGGTGGGGAAGGGCGGTGACGGCGCTCGCGCTTCCCCGGCCCGGTCTTCCTCGCGAGGCTTGGGGGAGCAACCTCCGGAGGGGGCAGCCCCCGTAGCCCCGCTGGCTCCGGAGGTGCCAACGTCCGGTCCGGTTATTGGGGTCTCCAAAGATCAGGAGCTCCCAGCCTCCCAGGCCATGGTGACGACGTTGCCTCCTCCTCCTCCTGCCGCACTGCTCACCCCGGATCCTTCCGCCTCCCCTGACGTCCTAGAGCACGCTCTTTCTGCGCTGACCCTGCTGCGGGAGGATCTTCAAGGCACCGACCATCGCCTGGTGGCCGGGCGCCTGGAGCTGATCTCTGGCTGGCTTCACTCCGATGTGTCCATCCGGGCGGCGCTGAGCCAGGTTGCGGCGGCCTCCGAGAAGGACAAGCAGGCTGTCGCCCAAGCCGCGGCTGCCCGCGAGGTGGCGCTGAAGGATGTCGAGGCCACCCAGGATCGCTGTCGGTCGCTGGAGGCCGAGCTGAGGACCATGCGCAGTGAGTATGCGGACGAAGCTCGAGGCCGCAAGGCGGAGGAGGAGAAGATGAAGGCCCGAGAGGACGCCGTCAGGGGTCGCGACGCCAAGCTGGAGCAGTTGGCGAAGGCGTAGGCTACGGAGCGCAGCCGGCTGGAGGAGCTGGAGCAGAAGATGAAGGCAGAGAAGGCCGAGCTGGAAGCCAAGGCGAAGGTCCTGGCTGAGGACCGCATGGCCTTCAAGTCCCTCGAGGAGAGGTCCCGTGTGGCGCCGCGGGCACTCTACGAGAAGGGCTTGGAGGAGCCGCTGGCTACAGACGACGAGGGCCCCACCCAGCTGCTTCCTCATCTGGTCGCGGCGCTTGAGGAAGTCGTGGGCGGTATCGGCCCCTTGGTGGAGGAGAAGCCCGCACGCTTTCCTCGGCCGCGCTGACGCGCATCTTCAGCCACCTCCATCTTCATGATCCTGACGCCAACCTAGACGAGCTGCTGGAGCCTGTGGATGACGAGCGCTGTGCAGCTACTGCCGAAGCCGTGAAGGGCCAAGTGGAGGCTTTGCTGAAGAAGTTTTGTGCCTTCGACCATGCGCTCTCAGCAGGTGGCGCTGCTGAACCTGCAACTCCGGCAGGCGGCACAGGTGAGGGAAACACCACCGTCGAAGGGGCACCTCTTGCAAGCAGCGGCGGCGTCCAGGGATGATGGGATGACTTGCTGGCGACTCCTTTTCCTGCTTTGCTTCTGCAACATGTACCATTCCTCGTGGAGGCGTTAAACTTGTATTTGGTATTTGAAGAACAACATGTCTTATAATATTTGTTTGAGATTTTGCGATTTCCTTCCTGCTTGATGTTCTACGTCGGCAGGGCCCGACCCCGCGCATACCTCAGCCATCGTTGGGTTGTCCGGGTCACCAGGACAAGACCAAGAGGTGAGGGGCTACGTGGCCCGTTAGGCTCCTGAGTTGCGATGCTCAGGAGTCCCCCTTGACCCGCAAACAGCTTACAGGAAGGAGATGCAGGAGTAGGCCTAGTGTTCTACGTTGGCAGGGCCCGACCCCGCGCATACCTCAGCCGCCGTTGGGTCGTCTGGATCACCAGGACGAGTCCAAGGGGTGAGGGGCTACGTGGCCAGTTAGGCTCCTGAGTCGCGATGCTCAGGAGTCCCCCTTGACGCGCAAACGACCTTCATACCTTTTCCCTCACCGAGGCCCCGCTCGGGAGGGGCGCGTGACGGCCAGGTCCGAGGGACCTGGCAGGGTGGCATACGCTTGGGCGTGACCTGAGCGCAGGCCCCTCGCGCGACTCTCCCGAGGGGAGGTATTGCGATGAGGCCAGACACTGAGCTCGGAGGCTCCCTGAGGTTGATACGGCCATGGGGCCGCCCTCAGTTGTTTATCACCAGCGCGGAGCATAGCGCTTCCGCACTTCCACGGGCATAGCCGCTCCTCGGCCATGTCGACTGCCAGCGCGGAGCATGGTGCTTCCACTGGTGCGTGGGTGAGGGCTCCCTCTAAGTGGAGCCCCCGGGGCATGTACAGCCCCGCCCTGACACGTGGCTTGCACGGCAAGGCTGGACGAGGTGTGTCTGGGCACTCGTGAGCCAGCACAGGACTCACAAGGCCCTACCTCAAGGCGGGTTGTGCCTGGTCTTGGTTCTTGATGACTGTGGTGGTCCTGTGAGATGGTTAGGCTACCTGCGCCAAGCGAATCTCCTGAGGCTATCGCATGAGAAGGCCAAGCACCAACGACCCCAGGAGGTGACGTGAACATGGCCGGCCCACCAGACAGAGCTCAGTCGTTGGGTTTATCGACGTTGTAGGGACGGACCCGAGCACAGGCGCCGTGCCTAGTATTCTCATGCGAAGGATCCTGAAGAAAGACGATCGGCGCGCGGCTCCCGTGGTGGGCGACAATCAAGCAGGTGATAACCATGGATAACTCATGAGAGGAAGCGAACTAGCTTAAATAAATGCGAGAACGATACATGCCACTTGGACGGACCCGAGCGGCTTGGGGATGATGCAGCCCGAGGGGCGCCCCCAGTAGGGTAAGCTAAAGATGCGAAAGGATACATGCCGCGGGGACAGGCCCATGCGACCTGGGAATGATGCAGCCCGAGGGGCGCTCCCAGCTGAATAAACTTGGAAAATGTCACCTGGTTCCGTTGTCGAGAGGGTGTTGGGGTAGCCGAAGACGCGTGCTGAAGGGGTTGCTCCTCATGAGCCATCAGGGCCCTGAGCCTCGGGAGGCTCTAGGGGCTCAAGTGGTTCCTTGAGGACCGTTTCCATCTCCGCCAGGACCGCGTAATGACTGGCCTCCTGAGTTGCCAGGATGCTCCGTAGGTTGCGCTGGAAGGCGGCTGCCACGCTCGGCAGGCCAAACGGCATGTGAACATAGCTGTGAGGTGGACGCTCGCACCGCCCAACGCGCGAAGGCCAGAAGCGCTCCTGAGATGCGGCCCTATTGAGCCCTGGGATGTCGATGCAGACGCACAGCCCGCCATCCTCGCCTGGACGATGAACTCCTGAGCGCCGGGCGCTCTCGCCCATGCCCTCCTAAGGGAAACGTGCCGCAAAGCACGCCTCCACGTGGTGCCCGAGCGCCTCCCTCGTGATGCTGGCTGGGTCTGAGGCCCTCCAGAAGAGAGCCCCCGAGCCTCGCCCAAGGAGGGCGCTGGGTGCGCCTTCCTATGCGTGGGAGGGAGGCGCCCCAGGTGCGAGCGCTGATCCTGAGGCGGCGCCACTAGAGACGCCACTCTCCTGAGGCCCCGTGCGGAGTAGTTGCTTCTTCTTCTTGGGGATGGCCTCAGGAGGGTACATGGTGCCTTGGTTGTCAGGGTCTTCGAGTGCTGCAGCTTGGAAGGTGCGCTCGAGGGAGCACACTGCATCTCTTTCTTCGCAGGGGACCATGATGATTCCACCGCTTCCTGGCATCTTGAGGACGTTGTAGCCGTGGGGGTCACTGCCACGAATTTGGCTAACACTGGGTACCCAAGGATGGCATTGTACGGCAGACGGATGTGGGCGACGTCGAAGTCGATGTGCTCGGTGTGGTAGTTGTCGCGCTGGCCGAAGGTGACAGGGAGGCGAACTTGCCCTATCGGGGTGGTGGAGCCGTCGGTCACTCCTGAGAAAGGCTTGGTAGGCTGTAGCTGATCGTATGGCACTTGGAGGCTGTCGGATGTCTCGACAGAGAGGACGTTAAGCCATGCGCCGCCGTCGATGAGGGTCTTGGTGACTTGGACGTTGCTGATGACGGGTGAGCACAGCATCGGGAGGGCGCCGGCGGTCGCCGTGCACTTGAGCTGGTCCGCCAAGCTGAAGGTGATGGCGCACTTGGACCACCTGAGCGGACGCGTGGCCTCGAGCCTGGGAAGGGCTGCATTCACCTCGTGAGAGAACTTCTTGAAGATGCGCTGGGATGCTGGGGCCTGAGCTCCGCCCAAGATGCAGGCGATAGCACGTGGCTCCTGGAAGCCCCCAGCCCCCTCGTCCTGATGGTGGTCGTCGTTCCTTCTTGGCGGTGGTGGCAATGGGGGAGACCAGCATTGCCCTGAGGGCGGTCCTCGCGAGGCTGATCCCTCCATGCGTCCTCACGAGGCTGGTCCTGCCAGCGGTCCTCACGAGGCCGATCGCGCCACTCCTGGCGGCGGCCGCGATCGTCCCAGCGTCCTCCGCCTCGTCCTCCTCCTCGGTCGTAGCCCCGGTCATTGCGCTCGGGGCGTCGACCGAAGCGTCCATCTCGAATGGCTCTGAGCTCTTGACAGTCATTCATATTGTGGATGTGTACATTGTGGAAGGCGCAGAACGGACGACTGCTCTTGGACGACTCGGGATGGTCCCGGCCGCGCTTTGTGTCTGGCTCCGCCGCGAGCATGGCCACCCCCTTGCGCTTCACGTCCTTGGCCTTGGCTTTCTTCTCCTCTAGGTCAGTAGCAGGGAGCTCGAGGAGGGAAAGGTGCCCTTCCTCAGCTCTTGAGCACTTGGTTGCCATGTTGAATAGCTCAAGAGCCGTGCATAGCTCCTCGTGGATGGTGAGCTCCTCCTTCATCTTGACGTCGCGGACACCGTCGGAAAATGCGAAAATGATGGCCTCGTCCGTCACCTTGGGGATCTTGAGGCGGACGCTGTTGAAGCGCTGGATGTACTTCTGCAAGGTCTCTCCTGGCAGCTGCTTGATGCGGCGTAAGTCACCCGCGGCCGGCGGGCGGTCGCGAGTGCCCTGGAAGTTGGCGACGAAGCGGTTGCGCATCTCACCCCAGGAGGAGATCGAGCCCGGGGGTAGGTTCACGAGCCACGAGTGAGCACCGTCTTTGAGAGCCATGGGGAACCAGTTCGCCATGACTTTCTCGTCGCCGTTGGCAGCCTCGATGCTCAGCTCATAGAGCTGCAAGAACTCCGCAGGGTCGGGGGTGTCGTCGTAGCGAGGAGGCAGGTCTGGCTTGAACTTGCCCGGCCATACGACACTACGCAGCTCTAGAGTGAAGGCGCGGCAGCCTGCCGTGGCCACTGGGGCCCTTGGCAGAGGTGGAGCCTGCCCTTGATGCCTGCGCTCCGCCACCGTGGGCGGTGCACGGTCTTGCCGTGGTGGCGCCGGGAGCGCAGGGGCATTTTCTTGTGGCCAGCGAACTTCTTGGCAGCTTCCTTCTTCTCGCGTGAGCGCCTGGCGCGGTGGGTCGTGCCTGGGGGCCGCGCGCCTTGGTGCGAAGGTGGTGGAGGCGCCTCGTGGGCTATGTCACCCGCAGCTGGAGGAGGGCGAGGTAGTGAGAGAGATGGGGCAAGTGAGCCCCCAGCGGCACTGACGAGCTCGACGATGCGGTCCAGCCAGTCCTCATAGAGGTCATCGATGGGGCGGCAGCGCATGAGCTCGCGTGCCATGAGCAGTGCGGCCTGCGTGTCCGTGGGCGCGCGACGAGCATGAGACGAGGAGCCGGCCGGAGTCAGCGATGGAGTGGCGATGCGGCCGTCCCGCCGCACGGAGGGGTGCAGCGAGGACGCTTGCTGCTCGTTTCCCGCCAGGCCGGTGGCCGCGTTTGGCGGCGGGTGACGGAGAACGACGGGGAGGCCCGCCGACGGGGGCAGTCTGAGTGACACGGGCGGCGAGGGCGGCCCGACGCTCGGCGCGTGCTCGTCGTGCATCAGCCATGGGCACGATGAAGCGGTGGAGCGTGAATCGATGAAAGGAAAGCTTCAGCGCACCCCCTACCTGGCGCGCCAAATGTCGGATTTAGGGTTTCGGCAAAACCCTTGAGGTTCGAACACTGGGGTGCGCACAAAGATCTCTCCTCCCCCTAGCTCACGCTCTCACCACGATCTCAAATCTCAGCACATCGAACTCTCAGAACAAGGGACACAGGGTTTATACTGGTTCGGGCCACCGATGTGGTGTAATACCCTACTCCAGTGTGGTGTGGTGGATTGCCTCTTGGGCTGAGGAAGAACTAGTACAAGGGAAGAATAGCCTCCTGGGGAGAGGTGTTCTTGAGCTCGGTGAGCTTGTGTGGTTGAGGATGATCTGAATGACCCAAAATCAGTTGCCTCCTACTGTGGTGGCTAGTCCTATTTATAGAGGCCCTGGTCCTCTTCCCAAATGTAGGCGGGAAGGGATCCAACAACGGCCAAATTTGATGGGAGACAGCTAGTACAAGTTATCCTGACTAAAGGTAGTCTTCGCCTGCCAAAGGCTCTGGTAGTGACGCCGTCCTGGGCTCCACGATGACCTCCGTCCTGCCGTCCTGCCATCCTGCTGGGCTTGGTCTTGTTGCACCGATATGGCAACCTTTGCCTGATGCCTCGGGACTCCTCGACTGTGCTTGCCTCTTTATCACCAAAGAGGAAATGAGTATGCTGCACGCTCTGGCGCCCGCCTGGCCTTGGTCGTCATGGCTTGAGTCACAGGGACCTCGGGAGGTGCCCTTTGCCTTGATCTCTCCGCCCCTCGTGAGCCAGCCTTGTGAAGATGCCCCCGAGGAGGTCTTGTGTCGTCCGCCTCGTGAGGCTTGGCCCCTCGCGAGGGTCTTGAGTGTTCGCTGGTGAAGATGGGCCGTACAGGGCCGCTGGTGGAGCCGCGCCGTGGGCCGCAGGCAGGCAAGTCTGGGGGCCCCCGTTCCCAGGACACCGACAGATGTGATGATGGAGATCGTCAGTTATGTTGTCACTTGTGGCTGTAGCAGCACTCCTTGCCCTTTTGGTGTCTCGATGCCAAAGGGGGAGAGAGTTTAGGGATTTGTCGAGTTGCGAGTGTGTCTTATTTGCCTTGTCGTTCTCTCTCGCAAACTCTTTTCTCGTCATTTGCGTTGGTTTGGTTTGTGCTCGTGAGACCTGTTACCCTATCATATGGTGTGAGACATATGCTACCCTATCCTATTACTATCTTTGTATGTCGAGTACTTTCAGTAGTTTGTGAGTTACATGCTTATATCATATGACTACTTTGCTCACTTGCTACTATATTGCTTCCTAGCTCATATATGTCTCATCTGTGATGCAAATGTTGTCAGATTATAAAATATAGGGGAGTGTTGATCCTAATGTGTGTACTTTGCATTCCAAAGGCATCTCTAATTAAGTGCACACATCTAGGGGGAGCCCGTCTATATTTTGTAGTCTCTGGGATTCGCTTATTCTCATATTATCTCTTTGTGCAAATCCCGTGTTCTCGTCAATCCACCAAAAAGGGGGAGATTGTTAGGGCATGTCTCTCTCCAAGTGGTTTTGGTGATGGATGACAATGCTCTTGCAGACTAATTGTGTGCGTTGAGTATTTCAGAGATTCATTCACTGACACGGGATGATTCTTTCCCCTCGGTGCTTTAGGTGAAGACGGTGTAGTCTCCTTCATTTCGCTTTTGGTGGATTTGAGTCGTATAAGACACCGTACTATCAAGAGGGGGTCCACATTGGAAAGGCTAGGGTGGAATCAACACGTACACTTCATTTTTGCACCCCCAGCTCCTTTCCTCTCCTTGGAGTTTGTCGTTTCAACGGAAGTGGAGATTGTGAGGAGCCAGCGGTAGTACTGCCGCTAGAGCGGTAGTGCCGCCCATGGTCCTCAAGCGGCAGTACCGCTTCCCTACAGCGGTAGTACCGCTTGGGTGCATCGGCCGCAGTACCGTCCTGGTTCGGCACCACTACCGCCTCGATTCGAGGGCGCCTCTCCTCGTGTCGGGTTGTGCGGCAGTAGCAGCGGTAGTACCGCGGCTACCACCGCTACTAGTGCCGCCCAAACCCCCCCTCTCTCTTTCGTTCCCCCTCTGATGCCTCTGGTCTCAGTCTCTGCGGTAGTACCGCTGGGGGTTGTGGTAGTACCGCTGGGGGTTGCGGTAGTACCGCTGCTACCAACGGTAGTACCGCTCTGTGTGGACTGAAGAGGGGGTAATGGTTGGATTGGTTCCCCCACTATAAAAGGAGGTCTTCTTCTGCAAGTTGACTCACTCTTTCCCCCAAGCTCCATTGTTGCTCCAAAGCTCATTTTCATCCGATCTCTCTCCCTAGCCAATCAAACTTGTTGATTTTCTAGGGATTGGTTGAGAAGGCCCGGATCTACACTTCCACCAGGAGAAATTTGATTCCTCCCACTAATCCCTTGTGGATCTTGTTACTCCTGGGTGTTTGAGCACCCTAGACGGTTGAGGTCACCTCGGAGCCACATTCCATTGTGGTGAAGCTCCGTGGTATCGTTGGGAGCCTCTAATCAAGTTGTGGAGATTGCCCCAACCTTGTTTGTAAAGGTTCGGTCGCCGCCTTCAAGGGCACCACTAGTGGAATCATGACATCTCGCATTGTGTGAGGGCGTGAGGATAATACGGTGGCCCTAGTGGCTTCTTTGGGAGCATTGTGCCTCCACACCGCTCCAACGGAGACGTACTTCCCCCAAAGGGAAGGAACTTCGGTAACACATCCTCGTCTCCACCGGCTCCACTTGTGGTTATCTCTTCCCTTTACTTTGTGCAAATTTATATTGTGTTGTATCATTTGCTTGCACTTGTTTTTGTGGTTGTTTGCATCATATAGGTTGTTCACCTAGTTGCACATCTAGACAACTTATTTGTTGCTAAACCTAATTTGTTAAGAAAAGCTAAAAATTGGTAGTTGCCTATTCACCCCCCCCCCTCTAGTCAACCATATCGATCCTTTCACCTGTATTGTAAGGTGTGAAGTTGAGTAAGACTCAAAGCTCGACCACGGCGGAAGAAAGAGAAAGGATGAAGGTTGTCCCCTATGCCTAAGCCATAGGCTCTATAATGTATGCCATGTTGTGTACCATACCTGATGTGTGCCTTGCCATGAGTCTGGCAATGAGGTACAAGAGTGATCCAGGAGTCGATCACTGGATAGCAGTCAAAATTATCCTTAGGTACCTAAAGAGGACTAAGGAAATGTTTCTCGGTTATGGAGGTGATAAAGAGTTCGTCGTAAAGGGTTACATCGATGCAAGCTTTGACACCAATCTGGATGACTCTGAGTTGCAAACCGGATACGTATAGTGGAGTAGTCATTTGGAAAAACTCCAAGTGGAGCGTATAGAAGCATCTACAGTATGACAGAGATTTTTAAAGTACACACGGAACTGAATGTTGCAGACCCATTGACTAAAACCTCTCTCACAAGCAAAACATGATCAATCCCCAGAACTCATTGGGTGTTAATCACATAGCGATGTGAACTAGATTATTGACTCTAGTGCAAGTGGGAGACTGATGGAAATATGCCCTAGAGGAAATAATAAATTGGTTATTATCATATTTCCCAGTTCATGATAAATGTTTATTATTCATGCTAGAATTGTATTGACCAGAAACTTAAATACATGTGTGAATACATAGACTACACAGTGTCCCTAGTAAGCCTTTACTAGACTAGCTCGTTGATCAAAGATGGTTAAGGTTTCCTAACCAAAGACATGAGTTGTCATTTGATAACGGGATCACATCATTAGGAGAATGATGTGATGGACAGATCCAACCGTAAGCTTAACATCAGATCATGTCACTTAGCTATTTACTACAGCTTTCGCAATGTCAAGTATCTGTTCCTTAGACCATGAGATCATGCCACTCCCGGATACCAGAAGAATACTTTTTCTGCTATCAAACATCACTTCATAACTGGGTGATCATAAAGGTGCTCTATAGGTATTTTTCGAAGGTGTTTGTTGGGTTGCATGGATCGATACTAGGATTTGTCGATCCGTTTGACGAAGAGATATCTCTGGGCCCTCTCGGTAATACAACATCACAAGAATCTTGCAAGCATGTGACTAATGAGTTTAGTAACAGGATCAATATGGGCATCTGGGTCCTGCTATTAGTTATTGACCGGAGAGGAGTCTCGGTCATGTCTACATGATTCTCGAACCCGTAGGGTCGCACGCTTAACGTTCGGTAGCGCTAGGGTAGTATTGAGATATTAATAGCGGAAAATCCAAAGGTTGTTCGGAGTCCCAGATGGGATCCGGGACGTCACGAGGAGCTCCTGAATGGTCCGGAGGTAAAGGTTTATATAGGGAAAGTTGTTGTCGGGGTTCCAAGAAAAAGTCTGGTTTTTTCGGTATTGTACCGAGAAGTCACCGAAAGGTTCCAGAAGGTTCTGGAGGGGTCCGGAAGTCCTCGGAGGGTTCCACCACATCCCATACAGTAGCATGGGCTGTAGGGGGAGCGTTCTGACCTTAATGGGCCAAGGGAACCAGCCCATGCGCCTGGGAAGGAGAAACCCTAAGTGGGAGGGAGTCCACTTGCCATGGGAGGCAAGTTTCCTCCCTTGGACACCTGCCCTCCTTGGAGGAGGGGCTAGGGCTGCGCCCCCATCCCTCCCGCACCCCTATATATAATGGGGAGGGGTGCAAGGGCTGGACACACCAAACCCAAGCCTCCTCTCTCTCCCGATAAGCCTCCACCTCGATTCGTCAGCGCTTGGCAAAGCCTTATCGGTGTTTTGCTGCCATTACCACCACCACGCCGTCGTGTAGGTTCAAATCTCATCTATGTCCTCTCCCCGCTTGCTGGATAAAGAAGGAGAGGACACCGCCGAGCCAAACGTGTGCTAAACTCGGAGGTGTCGTCCGTTTGGCACTAGATCGGATTGGATTGTGATTGGATCGCGACGAGTACGACTACATCAACCGCGTTCCGACACCAAACGCTTTTGGTCTACAAGGGTACATAGACACACTCACCTGTCATTGCTATGCATCTCCTAGATTATATATTGGGTGATTCGTAGGAATTTTTTTGATTTCATGCAATGTTCCCCATCAGCACAAAGGTAAAGCTAGGAGCCAATCATGGAGTGATATACCTTTTGATCCACCACTCTACCATTGGGATCAATGTCGAGTTTGCATTTGGTGGGCATAGGAAATTTGACCGGCTTGACATCATCTAGCTTGAATCTCTTGAGCATGTCTTGGGTATATTTGGCTTGGTTGATGAAGGTTCCTTCTTTTCTTTTCTTGACTTCGAACCCAAGAAAGAACTTCAACTCTCCCATCATAGACATCTTGAACTTCTCGGTCATTAGTGTGGCAAACTCATCAATGAAAGATTTATTAGGAGAACCAAAAATAATATCATCAACATATAGTTGGCATATGAAGAAGTCCCCTTTGACCATCTTAGTAAAAAGAGTGGGATCAATTTTCCCAATTTCAAACCCACGATCTTGCAACAACTCGGTAAGGTGCTCATACCACACACGTGGAGCTTGTTGAAAGGCATAGAGTGCCTTGTTGAGTTTCTATACATGATTGGGGAGCTTAGGATCCTCGAATCCCGGGGGTTGTTTGACATACACCAACTCATTCAAGGGACCATTAAGAATTGCACTCTTCACATCTATTTGTTGCAATTTAAATCACGATGAGATGCATATGCAAGTAACATGCGAATAGGTTCAAGACGAGCAACGAGGGCAAAGGTTTCACCGTAGAATGTACCCTCGACTTGGGAGTAGCCTTGTGCCACCAATCTTGCCTTGTTTCGAACAACCACACCGTTCACATCTTGCTTGTTCTTGAAGATCCATTTGGTTCCAATGACATTGTGGTCCTCCGCTAGCCTTGGCACTAATTGCCAAACTTTGTTGCACTCGAAGTTGTTGAGTTCATCATGCATGGCCTCAAGCCGCGTCATCGAGCGCCTCATGTACCTTTTGGGGTTCAACACACGAAACAAACGTGTGATGCTCACAAAAGTTTGATAATTGTTTACTGGTAACCCACAAGTATAGGGGATCGCAACAGTTTTTGAGGGTAGAATATTCAACCCAAATTTATAGATTCTACACAAGGGGAGCCAAAGAATATTTGCAAGTATTAGAAGTTGAGTTGTCAATTCAACCACACCTGGAGATTAAATATCTGCAGCAATATGATCAGTAGCACAGTAATATGATAGTTTTGATAGTAGTGGTAACTGTAGTAGTAACGGTAACAGTGATAGCAATGACTTTGTAGCAAGTGTAACAGTAGCAACGACAGTAGTAACTTAGCAAGAACAATATGTGGAAAATTCGTAGGCATTGGATCGGTGAATTCGTTGGATGATATTCATCATATAACAGTCATAACCTAGGGCGATACAAAACTAGCTCCGGTTTCATAAATATAATGTAGGCATGTATTCCGTAAATAGTCATACATGCTTATGGAAAGAACTTGCACGACATCTTTTGTCCTACCCTCCCATGGCAGCGGGGTCCATATGGAAACTAAGGGATATTAAGGCCTCCTTTTAATAGAGAACCGAAACAAAGCATTAACACATAGTGAATACATGAACTCATCAAACTACGCTCATCACCAGAAAGTATCTCGATTATTGTCACCCTGGGGTTTACGGATCATGACATGTAATAGGTGAATATGACTTGCAAGATCGGATCTAGAACATAGATATAATAGTGAAAACATAAATGGTTGAGATATGAAATCATGGCACTTGGGCCCTAGTGACAAGCATTAAGCATGGCAAAGTCATAACAACATCAATCTCAGAACATAGTGGATACTAGGGATCAAGCCCTAACAAAACTAACTTGATTACATGATGAATCTCATCCAACTCCTCACCGACCAGCGAGCCTACGAAGGAATTACTCACTCTCGGTGGGGAGAATCATGGAATTGGTGATGACGAAGATCGAAGATCCCCCTCTCCGAAGCCCCGAACGGACTCCAGATCTGGCCTCCCGATGAAGAACAAGAGGTGGAAGTAGCTCAGTATTGTGAAACGCAATGAAACTCCCTCCTTTATTTTTCTCTGAAAATAGGATTTTATTGCACCGGAGTTAGGGTCTGCGGGGCCACCAGGTGGGCACAACCCAACTGGGTGCACCTAGAGGGGTGGCGCGCCCTGGTGGGTTGTGCTCAACCAGGAGCCCCCCTCCGGTGGTTCTTGGCTCCAATATTTTTTATATATTCTGAAATAATTCTCTAAAAAGTTTTGTTCCATTCCGAGAACTTTTATTTCTGCACAAAAACAACACCATGGTAGTTCTGCTGAAAACTGCGTCAGTCCGGGTTAGTTTCATTCAAATCATGCAAATTAGAGTCCAAAACAAGAGCAAAAACGTTAGGAAAAGTAGATACGACGAAGACGTATCAACTCCCCCAAGCTTAAACCTTTGCTTGTCCTCAAGCAATTGAGTTGATAAAATGAAAGTGGAAAAGGAAAACGTTTATGAACTCTTTTGTTCTTGTTTACATAAATAAGCTTAAGTAGCACCCAGGTTTTCAGCAAAGATTATGACTAACCATGTCAACAATAACTCTTAGAAATTATATTAACTCAAATCAATGGCATAAGCAACTAGCGAGCAATAATAAAATATCTCAAATGACAACACTTTGTCAAAACAATTGTGATATAATATGACAACAGTGGTATCTCGCTAGCCCTTTCTGCGATCGCAAAACATAAATGCAGAGCACCTCCAAAGTTCAAGCAGCGACTAAACATTTTAATTCATGGTAGAAAAGATCCAGTCATGATGCATCCAACTTAACTATACATAATGCATGAGGATGACAATAGTGCTCTCAGATCTGGAGCTTATTTGAGAAGGTGACGACTCAACATAAAATTAAATAGATAGTCCCTTCGCAGAGGGAAGCAGGGATTTGCAGCGGTGCGAGAGCTCAAAGTTTTAAAAACAGAGATAAATGAAATTTTGGGAAATGCACCCTTCCAGTTTATGTCACGACCAAAAGTTAACAATATCTTCCATGCTAAACACATTAGTGGTGGTTCCCAAACAATAAAAGTAAAGGTTTACTCCACCTCCACCAACAAACACACTCCACGGCTAGCCGAATCCATGGGTACCGTCCATACCAACATCAGTCCTGGGGGAGTTTTGTTTAATTATTTGCAAAAAAGTATTTGATTTCGGGACTGGGAATCCCTGTTACCGCCCTTCTCATGCAAGGACGAGTGAATAAACACTCATCATGAGAATAACCCGCTTAGCATGGAAGATACCGACTACCCACTATCGCTATATGAACAATCCAGGCACACAAAAACAAAAGTTTATTTCAAGTTTTTAGAGGTGGCACATGCAAATTTACTTAGAACGACTGGGTAATGCCCCATATAGGTAGATATGGTGGACTCATCTGGAATAACTTGGGTTTTAGGATTTTGATGCACAAGCAGTATTCCCGCTTAATACAGGCAAAGTCTAGCAAATAGGTTGAGAAGCGTTCAGCTAGAGAGCAAAAATAGTCATGAACATGCATTATGCATAATTAACATTGGATACTAGCATGAGTAGGATATGAACACCATGAACATAAATATCATAGAGGCTATGTTGGTTTTGATTCAACTACATCCACGAACATGTGCCAAGTCAAGCCACTTGAAACATTCAGAGGAGGATACCATATCATACTACATCACAATCATTTTAATGCATGTTGACATCCAAGATAAAGCATTATCCACTCCTAGCTACTTAGGCATGGCATGAGAAACTATAATGTCTAATTGTCATTGCAAACATGTTTGATCAAAATATGTTGAATCATGGATGCTAGGTTAAACATATTTACAAAAACATAACAAGTTGAGTTCATACCCGTTTCTCTCCGCCACAGCCGGTTCATCAAATATCGTCACTATTGCCTTTCACTTGCACGACCGAATGATATGAAAATAATAATAGTGCAAGAGTGTCGTGGACTAAGCTGGAATCTGCAAACATTTTATTCAAAAGGAGAAGACAATGTAATATGGGCTCTTCGTTAGATCAATAGCAATGCATATGAGGGCCACTCAACATTTTCACCGTGGTCTTCTCCTTGGTATGACTCCATAAAAAGAAAAAGAAATTCAGAGAAACACACTGAACTATTTTTGGAGTTTTTAGTTTTTCTTGAAGAAAGCAAATTAAAAAGAAAGAAAAACAAAACTAGAAAAACTATTTACACGGGAGAGCTCCCAACAAGCAAAAGAAGAATCGAGAAATCTTTTTGGGTTATCTTTTTAATACTACAACTAACTAAACTAGAAATAAAAATCTAAAAGAAGCAAGAAATATTTTTGGGTTTTCTCAAAGTTTTTCAAATACACAAGAAGAAAGAGAGAGAAAAATAAACCTAGCATGGATAATACAATGAAAAAGTGCGGACACTGACAACTAGAATGAAATGTGTGGACATGTGAATGTAATGTCGATGGAAATACGTACTCCCCCAAGCTTAGGCTTTTGGCCTAGCTTGGTAATCACCACTCACGGTCTGGATAATAATCTGAGTGATAGCTCACAGAGGCTCTTGGTGCGACCACCCATTTGGCTGCCTCAACCTCCGCATTGTACACGCGAGCCTCGTTCTCCAAGACAAAATATCTTCTTTTGCTGTGATAATCAAAAAGAACAGGAGCATGCAAAACAACCGATACAATAGGTTCCTTATTAAACCTCAAATTATAAGTATAATTAGTGGGCGTGCCTGTAAGGAACTTATGACGTTTCATGGCATCAAAGTCTAAGTACTGAGTGGGTAGGATGGGATCATCAGGCAGAGGTGTTACACCAACCTCTCCAGCTAAATGAGAAGCATAAATCCCACCATAAAAATGACCACTACCAGCGTTGTGTTGCAATCTTCGTGCAACAATCGCTCCAAGATTATAATGTTTAATACCGGTAAGAGCAGTGTGTATGAGGCTCAAGTCAGGAGCACATAGTGTGCTCCAATCTTGCTTGCCTACGATGCATTTGCCATTAAAGAGTGCAAAGTATTGAATTGATGGGAAATGAATACTTTTTATTCTACCTTGTGTCACTCCTCTATCCTCACCGTAGCAAAGGATAGTCAAAAATGACTCATATTCAGATCTTGGTGGCTCGTCTAGCGAACCCCAATATCGAATTTTGCAGGCATTACAAAACATCTCTAGAGGCATGGTACACGGATGATTATAAAGACTAAATGAAACTCTAGACTCGCGTGGATGAAATTTAAATTTCTTAGTGAACGTTTCTGTGAGGTTGAGATGCTGAATGAACTTATCTTCGATGTAGGGACCGAGCTCGATGTTGTGAACATATTGCTCAAATTCTTCCTTTATACCTACGCTCACCATGAAATTGTTACACGGCCATAGGCATGATTTGATAGCCGCATCCCGCATTTTGCTTGCGCTTAGTTCAACATAAGATGACGTATCGAGCCACTACTAGATGATGCCTTCGTAGACCTCTTCCTCGAAGAACTCCTAAAGAATTGCATTTTTATTTGCGAACAATTTTTGAAAAAAAATCGGACACAAAATTTTTGTCAACGATACTTCACAAGAATGATAGCAGCTACTCATAAGGATGCATAGAGGCTATATCAAGCATTCAAACTACTTAGAACTATAAGAATACAACATGCAAGCTCATCTACAGCAGCACCAAGAGTAGCTAATTATTCAAAATACAAACCACTAAAGCAAAAACTAATTGGAGCAATGGAGCAGTCACATACCAAGTAGCAATCCCCCAAAACGGTTTTGGAAATGGAGCTTCGAGCAAAGAGATCGAAATCCGCGGGTTGGAGAGCAAGAACACGGGAGAGAGAGAGAGAGAGCAATGGTGATTTTTTCTGGAGGTAGGAGATGAGATAGGCTAAAGAGATAAGTGAGGGGACCCACGTGGGGACCACAACCCACCAGGGCGCGCCTGGGGTTGCTGGCGCGCCATGGTGTCTTGTGGTCACCAGGTGCACCCCCTCTGATGTTATTTGCACCAAAGATTCATAAATATTCGGGAAAATTGTATTAATTTTTTAGGGCATTCTGAGCACTTTTATTTTTGGGTCATTTTTTATTACACGGAAAATCCAGAAAACAGAATAAACATGATATTTTATTTTATTTAACTAAGAAAAACAGAGAACAAAAGATAAGGACGGAAGGTAGTGCCTACTAAATTCATCAACTTCATACCTCTCAAAGATGATCCATTAATAAAGTTGATCATGTCTTATTAACAACCACCTTCGAACAGAAGAACTTTCGTAAAACACTAAGTTACCTCAACGGGGATATGCATGTCCCCAACAATAAGTATATCATATTTCCTTTTGGCAGTAAGTAGAGGTAGTTGAAAACTTCCAATAGTGAGTGTCGGAGATTTTTCAATAACATTAATACCATTCACCTGGAATTGTTTCTTCGGAAAGTGCACTGTATGCGCATTACCATTGATATGAAAAGTGACCTTGCTTTTATTGCAATCAATAACAGCTCCTACAGTATTCAAAAAGGGTCTACCAAGGATAATCGACATGTTGTCATCCTCGGGCATCTCAAGTATAACAAAGTCAGTTAAGATAGTAACATTTGCGACAACAACGGGCACATCCTCACAAATACCGATAGGTATGGCAGTTGATTTATCAGCCATTTGCAAAGATATTTCAGTAGGTGTGAGTTTATTCAAGTCAAGTCTTTTATGTAAAGAGAAAGGCATAACACTAACATCAGCTCCTAAATAACACAAAGCTGTTTTAACATAATTTGTTTTGATGGAGCAGGGTATAGTTTGTATTCCTGGGTCTCCAAGTTTTTTAGGTACTCCATCCTTAAATGAATAATTAGCAAGCATTGTGGAGATTTCAGTTTCCGGTATTTCTCCCTTATTAGTGATGATGTCTTTCATATATTTTACATAAGGGGCCATGTTTAAAATATCAGTCAAGAGAGTGCGCAAGAAGACTGGCCTAAGCATTTCATCAAAGCGTTCAAATTCTTCATCGTCTTTTTTCTTAGTTGATTTAGGTGGAAAGGGCATGGGTTTTTTAACCCATGATTCTCTTTCTCTTCCACGTTTTCTAGCAAAAAAGTCTCTTTTATCATATCTTTTATTTTTAGGTTGTGGGTTATCAAGATCAACAGCTGGTTCTATTTCAACATCATTATCTGGTTCTTTATCATTGTCTAGTTGAGTGTCTTCATGAACATCATCATTATATTTTTCAATATCACTAGATGAATGTTCATTACCAGATTGAGCTTCAGCATCAAAAATAGAAACATCATTATTATCTTCAGGAGGTTTTTCTATTTCAGGTTCACTAGAGGTATGCAAAGTCCTATCATTTTTTTCTTTTTCCTTTTAGAAGGACTAGGTGCATCCGTATTAATTCGCTACGAGTCTTGTTTAATTATTTTAGGGTGTCCTTCAGGATAAAGTGGTTCTTGAGTCATTTTACCTCCTCTAGTTGCTACTCTAACAGGAAAGTCATTTATATTATTATTCATTTCATCAAGCAATTCTATTTGAGATTTAGCAACTTGTTCTAGCTGGGTTTGAACCATAGAGGCATGTTTTCCTACACCTCTAACATCATTAGCGATTATTAATAATAAGTTACTCAAGCGAGCAATCTTATCAGAGTTGTATTTCAATTGTTTCATAACATTCTCATTGAAGTGGTCTTGTTTTCTAATGTAGTTATCGAACTCATAAAGGCATTGACTAGGATGCATATTGTAAGGGATGTCACTTTCATCAAATTTCATTAAAGAGTTTACCTCTACCATCTTTGGTGGTGGCATATCAAGTCCATGCATTTCTTCAATAGGCGGTAAATTTTTAACATCCTCTGCTTTAATACCTTTTTCCTTCATACTTTTCTTTGCCTCTTGCTTATCTTCAGGACTGAGATATAAGATACCCCTCTTCTTCAGAGTGGGTTTAGGCGGTGGTTCAGGAAGAGTCCAATCATCATAATTTTTCAATATGTTATTTAATAATTCCTCGGCTCGTTCAACAGTTCGTTCCCTGAAAACACAACCAGCACAACTATCTAGGAAATCCCTAGAAGCATCGGTTGGTCCATTATAGAAGATATCAAGTATTTCATTTTTCTTAAGTGGATGATCAGGCAAAGCATTAAGAAATTGGAGAAGCCTCCCCCAAACTTGTGGGAGACTCTCTTCTTCAATTTTCACAAAGTTAAATATTTCCTATAAGGCAGATTGTTTCTTATGAGCAGGAAAATATTTTCCAGAGAAGTAGTAAATCATATCCTCGGGAGTATGCACACAACCAGGAGCAAGTGTATTGTACCATATCTTAGCATCACCCCTTAATGAGAACGAAAATAACTTGAGAATATAATAGTAGAGAATTTTCTCATCATGAGCAAATAGGGTGGCTATATCATTAATTTAGTAAGGTGTGCCACAACAGTTTCAGTTTCATAGCCATGGAAAGGATCAGATTCAACCAAAGTAATTAACTCTGGGTCGACAGAGAATTCATAATCCTTATCAGTAACAAAGATAGGTGAAGTAGCAAACTTAGGATCACATTTTATTATAGCATTCAAAGATTTTTCTTTTAGTTTGCATTATAATTTCTTAAGATCATCTCTATCATTGCAAGCAAGAAAATTTCTAGCTACCTCCTCATCCATAACATAACCCTCAGGTACCTTAGGCAATTCCTATCTAGGAGAGCTAGGTCTAATAGGTGTTTCAATATTTTCAGTTTCAAGTACTTCATCAGTTTCAATAATTTCATCAGTTTCAGCATTCTCAATATCTTTAGCTCTAGCAAGTAGTTCATCAAGAAATTCACCTAGTGGCACATTATCATCAAGCAAGGTACTATCATCATCATGAATATCATTCATAGCAGAAGTACCATCATCAATAACTTGCGACATATCAGGATTAATAGCATGTGGTGGTGGTGGTGCAAGTCTACTCAAAATGGAAGGTGAATCAAGTGCAGAGTGTGATGGCAGTTCCTTACCTCCCCTCGTCCTAGAGGGAACGATCTTTGGTTTTGGTATCCTTCAGATTCTTCATGGTGATAAATAAATAATAATCCATAGTGACTCAACAAATATAGATATGCTCCCCAGCAACGGCGCGAGAAAAAGGTCTTGATAACCCACAAGTATAGGGGATCGCAACCGTTTTCGAGGGTAGAGTATTCAACCCAAATTTATAGATTCGACACAAGGGGAGCCAAAGAATATTTGCAAGTATTGGCAGTTGAGTTGTCAATTCAACCACACCTGGAGATTAAATATCTGCAGCAATATGATCAGTAGCACAATAATATGATATTTTTGATAGTAGTGGTAATAGTGGCGGTAACGGTAACAGTGATAGCAATGATTATGTAGCAAGTGTAACAGTAGCAACATCGGCAGTAACTCAGCAAGAACAATATGTGGCAAATTCGTAGGCATCAGATCGGTGGATTCGTTGGATAATATTCATCATATAACAGTCATAACCTAGGGTGATACAAAACTAGCTCCAGTTCATAAATATAACGTAGGCATGTATTCCGTAAATAGTCATACGTGCTTATGAAAAGAACTTGCATGACATCTTTTGTCCTACCCTCCCGTGGGAACGGGGTCCATAAGGAAACTAAGGGATATTAAAGCCTCCTTTTAATAGAGAACCGGAACAAAGCATTAACGCATAGTGAATACATGAACTCCTCAAACTACGGTCATCACCGAAAAGTATCCCGATTATTGTCACTCCGGGGTTTACGGACCATAACACGTCATAGGTGAATATGACTTGCAAGATCGGATCTAGAACATAGATATAATAGTGAAAACATAAACGTTTCAGATCCAAAATCATGGAACTCGGGCCCTAGTGAAAAGCATTAAGCATGGCAAAGTCATAACAACGTCAATCTCATAACATAGTGGATACTAGGGATCAATCCCTAACAAAACTAACTCGATTACATGATGAGTCTCATCCAACTCCTCACTGACCAACCAGCCTATGAAGGAATTACTCACTCCCGGTGGGGAGCATCATGGAATTGGTGATGAAGGAGGGTTGGTGATGACGAAGATCAAAGATCCACCTCTCCGGAGCCCCGAGCGGACTCCAGATCCGGCCTCCCGATGAAGAACAGGAGGTGGCGGCGGCTCCATATCGTGAAAGGCGATGAAACTTCCTCCCTTATTTTTTCTCTGAAAATAGGATTTTATAGCATCGAGTTAGGGTCTACGGGGCCAACAAGTGGGCACAACCCACCTGGGCGCGCTTGGAGGGGGTGGCGCGCCCTGGTGGGTTGTGCTCAACTAGGGCTCCCCCTCCGGTGATTCTTGGCTCCAGTATTTTTTATATATTCTAAAATAATTCTCCAAAAAGTTTCATTCCATTCCGAGAACTTTTAGTTCTACACAAAAACAACACCATGGTAGTTCTGCTGAAAACAGCATCAGTCCGGGTTAGTTTCATTCAAATCATGCAAATTACAGTCCAAAACAAGAGCAAAAGCGTTAGGAAAAGTAGATACAACGGAGACGTATCATTTACGAGTAGTTACCCCTTTCCTCAAGCTTCCGAGCACATTCTCCATGACATGTTGTTGACTCTCGAGCTTGGAAGCCACCTTGGCGGCATGGTGCTCCAAAAGTTCCTCAATAGGCATTTGAGAGGATTCATCTTGAGCACCATCTTGATTTTGCTCTTGATCTTGAGCTTGCTCGGAGTCATGAACTTGATCTTGGGCATCATTTGGTGCATCACCATCTTCATGAGGTAGATCTTGCCCTTGATCTTGTTCATTAGGTTGAGGGCCTTCACTTTGTTCTTCGGAAGCGTGTGGGTCTAGCATCGGTGATGGCTCCACTTGAGTAGAGCATTGTCCTTCTCCTTCAGCCACAAGGGGTTCCTCAATGGGTACTATTTGCCAATCCCCATTCTTCTTATGGCTTGAGGAGGAATTTCATCACCTACATCACAAAGACCAATTTGCCCCACTTGGGAGCCATTATTTTCATCAAACTCCATGTTACACGTCTCCTCAATGAGTCCATTGGACTTGTTGGGAACACGGTAAGCATGAGAGTTTGTAGCATAACCAACAAATACGCCCTCTTGAGCTCTAGGTTCAAATTTAGACAAACGAACACCTTTCTTGAGAATGAAACACTTACACCCGAACACCCAAAAGTACTTGAGGTTGGGCTTGTTATCGGTAAGTATCTCATATGGAGTCTTGTTCAAGCCTTTGCAGAGATATAGCCGATTTGGAAGCATGACATGTGGTGTTGATGGCTTCAGCCCAAAATTTGTACGGAGATTTGAATTCGGCCATCATGGTCCTTGCCACATCCATCAATGTCCGGTTCTTCCTCTCTGCAACACCATTTTGTTGAGGGTATAGGTTGCGGCATATTGGTGCTTGATCCCCTCATCACTAAGAAACTCATCCAAGGTGTAGTTCTTGAACTCGGTGCCATTGTCACTTCTAATCATCAATATCTTTGCATCATGTTGTCATTGAGCTTCATTTGCAAAGTCGATGATGGTTTGTTGGGTCTCACTCTTACTCTTGAAGAAGTATACCCATGTGTATCTTGAGTAATCATCCACAATCACCAAGCAATATTTTCTTCCCCCAAGACTACCAAAGGATGGAGGACCAGAGAGATCCATGTGACGGAGTTCCAAGGGCCTCTTCGAGTAGATGATAGTCATGAGTCGGTGAGCCATCTCATGTAGCTTTCCCTCAATACAAGCACTGCAAGCACGATCTTTGGCAAAACTCACATTTGTTAGTCCACGAACATGATCCCCTTTGAGAAGGCTTTGCAAAGATCTCATATTGATATGGGCTAGTCGGCATGCCAAAGCCATCTCACATCAACTTGAACCATTAGTCACGTCACGGTCTTAGTGGGCAGCTCCGAAAAGTTAACCACATAGAGATTGTTCTCGACATGCCCAACAAAGGCTACTTTAAGAGTCTTTCTCCACAAAAGGGCCACAATATCAAGATCAAAGAATATTGCAAAGCCCATGAGTGCAAGTTGATGAACAGAAAGTAAATTCTATGCAAGGGACTCGACAAGGATGACCTTCTCAATAGATAAATCTTCAGAAATGACCACCTTGCCAAGAACCAATGCCTTAGAAGTTGAGGCATCACCGAATTGTACATGGGTGGGCATAGATGGAATTTCTTGCACATCCACCACCAAGTCCTTGCTTTTGATCATATGATTTGTTGCACCACTATCGAGCAACCATGACACCCCACCGAAAGCAAAATCCTACAAGAGATTAATGCTTGGATTTAGGTACCCATTTTTGAATGGGTCATTTGATGTTAGTAACAAGGGTCTTAGGAACCCAAATAGACCACTCAATATACTCATAAGAAGAACCAACAAATTTGGCATAAACATGCCCATCACTAGCAGGACATAAAACATATGAAGGATTAAAATCGACAGCTTTGTTGGGAGGAGTGGTCTTGCCCTTCTTGACATTACCACCCACTTCCTTGTCCTTCTTCTCATGAGCGCCCTCCCCCACCTTGACAAAGGCTTCCTTAAGAGGGAGAGGTTGCTTGATCTTCTTCTTCTTCTTTGACTTGGATGTAAACCCAAGTCCTTCCTTAGCCACAACTTCCTTTTGATTGCTCACAAGGTCATTTAGATTCTTCTCACCTTGTGTGCAAGTCACAAGGCCCTTCTCAAGTTTCTCTTTCAACTTGGCATTCTCCTCAAGATGCACATGCTCATAACAAGGGTTAGTAGCATGGGCATTATCAATTAAAACAATATGAGGGTACGTGGTAATCTCCTTGGTTAGTTTCACTTAGGGTTGATCATGAGGCTCCTTGAGAGAGGCATGAACACCCTTCAAGACCTTGTGAGCCTTGTCGAGTATGTCAAACTCTTCCTTGAGTCTATCATGGCCAACCCCAAGTGCAACCTTCTCGGATTTAAGCACGCGAGTAAGAACAATAGCATGATCAAGATCCTTTTGTAATTTAGCAAGGCCAACGTTGAGTGACTCCTCAAGAGCCAAACGAAGACCTCGTTCTTCCTCAAGAGCAATGGATAGATCCGCAATTTCATCGGCATAGTCATGACTATGTCCTTCTAATTTAGAGATTGTGTCCTCATGAGACTCAACGATATCATTGGCCTCACCAAGTTGCTCCAAGAGAGCAACAAAGTGCTTCTTGGTCTCACCTCTTACCTTACTCAAGGACTTATCAAATTCGTTCTCGTCCACCTTTGACTCCACATGATTATCCACACAATCCAACATGAAGGAATAGTAGTGATGGAAGTTTTGATGTTGGAGGTTACCTTGTTGGTACCTTTGGCCATGAGGCACTTGGCAATGAGGTTCTCGTTGGGGGCATTGAAGGGAGACACCTTGGTTAGGGAATAGGTGGCAATGGCCACGGTGGCCGTTGCCATTCCTTCACCGCTTGTATCTTCATCATCATCATCGGAGAGGTACTCTTCTTGTGCCGCCAACCCCTTTTGAGGCACTTTTTTGGTGAAGTTGTTCTTGTTTGGGAAGGACTTGGCCTTGTCCGTGTGGATAAGCTTGCCACCATTGTCTTCCCTCTTCTCATAGGGGCAATCCACCACGAAGTGGCTCACATTGCCACAATTGTAGCAGGTTCTCACATGTTGCTTGCCCTTCGAGGCACTGGAGTTGTTCTTTGAGAAGTTGGGCCTTGAGTTTATATTGTTGCCCCAAAATTGCCTTGACACAAGAGCCATGTGCTCGCGGTAAGCATATTTGGTGTCTTCGGGGCAACTTGCCTTGGCCTTCAAAGCAAGGTTGGGAGAGGCCTTCTTTGACCGTTGGACATGAGCTAGAGCGTTGTCAGTGGTCTTGTTCATGATTTTCATGGCAATAAACTCATCCAACACCTCACTTGAAGATAAGGTGTGGAAGTCCGGCCTTTGACGGATCACGGAGGACATGGCCTTGTTGAATGGCATGATGGCCTTGAGAAACTTGCACTTGATCCAATTATCACTCGTATCCTTGCTCCCATGATCTTGAAGAGCGACCACAAGAGTTGTCAATCTTCGATAGAGATCACGAGGATCCTCATCTTCATTCATCACAAACTCATCGGCCTCATCAAGGACCACCTCAAAGGTGGACTGTTGAATGCTTGAGCTCCCCTTGTATAAAGATATGATATGTTCCCAACAATCCATTGCATGGGAGAAGGGACGCAAGTGAGATAGATCTTTGGGAGGCACTACGGACTGAAGGATGAACAATGCGGAGCGATTGTATTGATTGTCCGTCTCTTCTCTTGGAGTGAGGTTGTTTGGATCATGCGGGTAGAAGCCTTGTTCGATGATTCTCCAAAGATTTGTTGAGCTGTGATTCAAATGAGACTTAATACAAAAAACCCAATTAGCGAAATCATCCTTCACTAGCTTAGGAGGAGGACCAAGATTGTTAATATGCGGTGTAGGGACCTGCTACTTCTTGAGCTTGCGTTGGTTTTTCCCTTGAAGAGGAAAGGGTGATGCGACAAAGTAGAGATAAGTATTTCCCTCAGTTAAAAACCAAGGTATCAATCCAGTAGGAGGAACACACAAGTCTCCAATAATTGCACCTACACAAACAAACAAATACTTGCACCCAACGCGATAAAGGGGTTGTCAATCCCTTCACGGTTACTTGCTAGGATGGGATCTGATAGTGATGGATATAAAATATAAATAAAAGTGTGAAATAAAATAAATTGCAACAAGGTATTTTTGTGTTTTTGATTTTATAGATCTGAAAATAATATGATAAAAGATAGACCCGGGGGCCATAGTTTTCACTAGAGGCTTCTCTCTCGAAAGAAAGCATACGATGGGTAAACAAGTTATTGTTGAGCAATTGATAGGAAAGCGCATAGTTATGACGATATCCAATGCAATGATCATGTATATAGGCATCACGTTCGAGATAAGTAGACCGACTCCTGCCTGCATCTACTATTATTACTCCACACATCGCCCGCTATCCAGCATGCATCTAGTGTATTAAGTTAACAGGAACAGAGTAATGCCTTAAGCAAGATGACATGATGTAGAGGGATAGATCCAATCGATATGAACAAAACTTATCTTTTTATCCTTAATGGCAATAATACAAATACATGTCATGTCCCCTTCTGTCACTGGGATTGAGCACCACAAAATTGAACCCATTACAAAGCACCTCTCCCATTATAAGAAAAATCAATCTAGTTGGCCAAACCAAATCAATAGATCGGAGAGAAATACAAATCTATATAAATCATGCATAAAAAGAGTTTAGAGAATACTCAAATAATATTCGTAGATAATCTGATCATAAACCCACAATTCATCGGATCTCAACAAACACACCGCAAAAGAAGATTACATTGAATAGATCTCCAAGAACATCGAGGAGAACATTGTATTGAAGATCAAAGAGATAGAAGAAACTATCTAGCTATTAGCTATGGACCCGCAGGTCTATGGTAAACTACTCACACATCATCGGAAGGGCAGCAAGGTTGATGTAGAAGCCCTCCATGATCGAATCCCCCTGTCGGTGTCAATACCGGCAGATCTCGGGTAGGGGGTCTCAAGCTGTGTGTCATGGATCGATGGGTAACAGGAGACAAGGGACACGATGTTTACCCAGGTTCGGGCCCTCTTAATGGAGGTAATACCCTACTTCCTGCTTGATTGATCTTGATGAATATAGAGATTACAAGAGTTGATCTACCTCGAGATCATATGTTGTGGTCTAAAACCTGAGGGTATGATGAGTAATGTCATAATGATCTATCGACTAGCCTGGCCTCGGCTTATATAATGTACCAGACGCCTAGGAGAACAAGAGTCCTAGTCGAATACATTGTTGGAGAGGAGTCCTTGTCTTGATCATCAAGTCTTGTGGAATACTCCTTGTATGCAGCATGGGCTGCCCAAAGTGGCCCACGAGTAAACCGCCATGGGGGTCCTCGGCCTGATCCACCTGATCGGGAGACGACATGGTGAATACCCCCTAGTCCAGGACACCGTCAGTAGCCCCTAAACCGGTCTTCAAGTTGGGGGCACTCCTCGATTCTTCCGAACTGTTCTTCATCTTCGGTCGTCGGTCTTGAAAACTGGTTCAACAAATCTTCTTATCTTTGATCTTGAGGATCGCCGATGTAAATCCGAAGAGTTTACATGTCGGGTATCCGGGGAGCCCCTTTAAGTTATCGGCTTTTATCAATGCCTTGTTATTTTTACACCCACCTCGGGTTTGAAGTTGTTCCCGGGCGGCGGTGTCCTCTTGCATCCGAGCTCCAACGCCGGACTGCATTCGAGGTATCTTTTGCAGCCGAGCACCAACGCCGGACTGTATCCGAGCTCCAACGCCGGACTGTATCCGAGGTGTCATAGATCACCTTGGCTTGAAGAAGTTTAAAGGAGGTTAGCCGAGCTTAATGCCGGAAATGCCCTCTATAGAGCCAGCCACTTGCATCCGAGCTTTATGCCGGACTACTTCCGAGGTGATGCACCACCTCAGGCTTGGGCTGATTGTTTACGGATTTTATTTCCGATGCGTGTAAATTTATTTGCTATCAATATGTATAACTAGTAGCCCTCAAGGTGTGTGTCGGTCTAAAACACGAGATGCACCTGAAGGAAAACATGAAACCGCTGATCCTAGTAGCCCCTGAGACTCAGGCCGATGCGCGAAATCGGCGTAAGGATCAACTGCTAGCTCGGCAGCATACGTAGGAATAGAAACGCAGTGTAATATATTAGAGATAATAGTGATCGGCGAACGGGCCCTTGAGAGAGGGTCTTGAGAAGTTGCCATAATATATTAGGTTGATGCCAGATAGGTCCAGGTGGTACCTGTTGTTGTCCGAAGACGCGTTTGCCTATAGTTCGGTCAAGCCGAACACTAAGCACTTTGAATTTTTTGCATTGAACAGGCAATGCAGTAGCCCCCGAGACACTGGTCGGGTGGCAACACCAGATTAGGGGATCGATGTGCCCCTTTAATATTTGTAAATAATAAACCCGAAGCCCAGTAGCCCCCGAGCCTTAATGCGGGCACGGGTGGCCAAATTAAGGATCGATATCCATAGTAAAATCACAAATTATGTGTAATGACTCTATGTATCCAAGTACTTTACATCATTAATGCTCGGATCCACATTGTACAAAACTTTGTTAACCGACCATCGGCTTCAACCTCTTCGGCCAGTAGCCGAGGAGTGTTTTCCTACTTTATAAAGCCGTTATAAGGGAAAAGATTTATGGAAAACAAGGCAATCCGGCCATACGGTTTTATAAACAAAGGTACACGGAGAGATATGTTATATTACGTTTTAACGTAAGAAACATCTTCCAAAGAAAATAGTCCCGCTATCGGTTCCTTTCTTTGGGTCATCATGCTTATCATGATCATGAAACCTCACCTCTGATCAATGTGGGAGGAAAATATTGAGGATTTAGTTCAGGGAAATTCCCGAACTCTATGGTATTAATGAACCAAAATTTTCACTTCCGTCGTTGCCGACCAATGTGATCCTTTAAGATTGCTAGCTTTCGGCTTCACCCAGTCTGAGGTACTTACCCGGATGACCCGGTAGTAACAATCACAGAGGTGCTCCCTTTACCACCTAGCCGAACAATCGGGAACATAGGGGCATATTTATTGAGGATTTAGTTCGGGGAAATTCCCGAATTCTATGGTATTAATGAACCAAAATTTTCACTTCCGTCGTTGCCGACCAATGTGATCCTTTAAGATTGCTAGCTTTCGGCTTCACCCAGTCTAAGGTACTTAATCGGATGACCCGGTAGTAACAATCACAGAGGTGCTCCCTTTACCACCTAGCCGAACAATCGGGAACGATGATTGCGGAAGGAGGCCCTCGTATATTAAATACAAACGCCGATGATATGTTTATTTTGACTCTGTTGCGACCGTTTATCATTTGAAAGTGGCCCATCATCGGCTTCCACCCCGTTGTAGATGCTACATAGGGTGTTTTTGCAATAACAAAACAACCCTTAGCCGACGTCTCGGTGCCCGAAGGCGGTTGTGTTAGCGGAAACAAGGCAATCATATATGTAGGCTTTATAACTTTCACTTAGTAATAGGAGCTTAAAGTTGGGAGGCCAGTTACTAGCCCCGGTTAGTGTTCGGCGACAGTCGAGGTCAAGCCGTAAATACTTCGGCCAATGTTATGAACGGACCGTCATTTAACATGGAGTGACCTCTATCGATCTTATAATTTAACACAGTCATCAGATCGCTGACCAGTTTACACTTATTGTGACAGCCAGTTTTCGGCTTTCTCCACTGAGGCGCTTAACCATGCTAGCTGGAAGCACAATCGCAGTGGTTCTCCCTTTGCACACCTAGCCGAACAAAGCGGAACGTTGGAGGCAAGCACAGGAGACGGGCAACCCAACTATTGACCAAAGACACAATTCGAAACCGATGCATATAAAGCAATACCCGAGAATGTTTTGCCGAATCTCTAAAGGTGTCCGGCGTTGCACTGCGAGACTTATACTGGAAACACACAAATAGTTTAAAAGTGCCATAGGCTTAAAAACCAAAATACTTATGCGGAAACTCCACGTCCGAACTAAATCAAGTCGATTGGTGCCAATCCAAAAATTGGTCTAAAAAAATTTTGTGCTTCTGTCGTGCTTTAACATGACACATCCAATCTCAAGACTGCAAGTGGGTGAAGATCGGACCTAGGCTATCCAGCTACTGACCACACACTCGAGTCAAGGAAGGAGTGATAGAAAAAGACTTTGCAACGAACAAGAAGAAAACACACATTATAAAACGGCTCATGTAAATTTAAGAGCCCTCAGTTAACATGGATAAAGGGAGTTTCTTTTAACAAACAACTCACGTGAGCACGGTCGAACCGAACACAAATTAAAAATTTAAAACTTTGAGCATGAAAGCGACTTAGCTGGTTAATGTGCTCGGCATCGATGACGCAGTCCGAGTTTACGGCGGGACGAGGTCCCAGCCCCTAAGCCGGTCCCGGGATGGAGGAGCGAAGAGCTCGGCACTCCAAAGTGGCGACACAGCACGACCAATGTGGCGAGGTGGAACCCCCCGTCCATCCGAGGCGACGGAGCAGGCCGACAGTATGACGCCGAAGTTCCCGGCGTGGGTTAATGAAGTGATGATGAAGCCCCCGGTCCAGCCGAGGTGACAGCGCTGCCCAATTCGGATCATTTACCTGTGCACAGAAGATAGTGCAAGCCGGAGATAACAGTAATAAAAAAGGTTGCATGATTAATAATTCATGCAAAGTGAGTAATAAAAGAAATATGGCCCGTGCGCCAAACACCCAACGAGGTAGGACCCTCTTGATGATGCCGAAGTCCCTGAGGCAACCGAACATGTCGGTATGGCAATTTAATCAACAAGATGATCATGCGAGCCGATTTATGCCAATTGGGACGACGACGTTGGCTTCCCGAAGTGACCGCGTGACACAGTCGAAGTCGATCACCTACACACATAAAATAGTGCGGTCCAAAAAGAATAATATAAATATATATAAAATCCTTGCATAATTGCTTTTCGCAAAAATAATTTATTTAAAGAGATGTGGCCTAGCGCCGAAGTCAATGTTGATGCAGGGCATCGGCGTGATGTGGTAAAGGCGTGGCAAAGCCCGAATTCACAGGTCGGTCCGAGTTCCAGATGCGGCGTTCACCGAACTATGTACGGAAACTGACCGAACCACCACGCGACCGTCGTTAATGCGGCCACCATTTGATAGACCTGTGTACAAATGATGGAACAAACCAGAGTAATAATTCCATGGGAAAAATAAACCCAAACAAGCAAAAATTGCTAGGATTAATAGCACCTGGTTTATTTGTTGTAGTAGTCCTAAGAAAGGTTACTCCCAAAATTGGGACTCGATCCGCACACCCATTGCCTGATGGGTGATGAAGCAACGGCATGGCGATGCTGGCAAAGATTGTCTCGCCGAGGCAAAGCCCCCGGTCCAGCTAACGTAACGAAGCTGGTCGGCTGGTGACGCCGAAGTCTCCGGAGTAGGTTGATGAAGCTAACGGCGTGGGTTGCCAACATAGGGCAACATGCCAAGGAGATGACACAACTGTGTCGACGGAGGTGGGACGACGAAGTCGGCACGCCGAGGTGACCAGAGCGGCCCGGTCTGAACCAATCGCCTGCACACATAAAATAGTGCAAGCCAGAAATAATAACAATAATATGCTTAAAAAATTCTTCTACTTAATTAATTTAAGTGAAGTAAATAATTAAAGAAATATGGCATGAATGCCGAGGTGACGGAGCAGGTCGGTAAGGTGACGTTGCAGCCACCATGCCAGCCGATGTGTCGAAGCTAGTCGGCCAGTGATGCCGAAGTCACCGGAGCATGTTGATGAAGAAATAGCGGAGCCCCCGGTCCAGCCGAGGTGTCAAAGTAGGTCGGCGTGATGGACATCGGCTTGAAGAAGCAACAGTGCGGCCATGCCGATGCAGGTCGTAGCTCGTGACGTGGTCAATGTCGGCTTGATGAAGTGACCGTGCGGCGATGCCGGTGTGCCCGCTCCGTGTAATCCATGGGGCGGCGATGTTGGTGATGATTTATCCTTCGTGATGCCGAACTCTTGTTCGGCTTGCAGAGATGATGATCCGAAGAAGTTGAGCTCGGCTTCAACAAAGCGACGACGTGTCTAGCGCAGGTCGCCAACCGCACAGCAATATTGCCGGTCTGGTTTGACACCAGCTTGATGGTGAAGAGTACCTCAGAGAAGGCTTAAAATTTTATGGGCACATGTTTAAGGACAACGCGCAATACCCTAGAAGAAAATTCCTTTTAAAAAGGTTGTCCAATACCCCATTCATGAAGAAAGATGAATTCGGGTCGGATTCGTATTCGCGCAGAAAACAGATCCGAAAAGTGATGCACTAATCGGAAGGTTCCCGGAGTTTGGACGGCCGGATCGAGCTGAAATTTTGAGAGGTGGTAGATATAGGAATTCCGCGGCCGATCAACGGTTGGATCTTCCAAAGGACGTCCGAGCTAGATGCTGGACACCATGCTCCAAACTCGTCTAGATTCCCGTCCAGATTCGACAGGGCTCCGGTATATCGGAGATCGACCGGAACGCGACGAAATTTTACAGTGTTGTTGTAGACTCAATTCCGCACAATTCCACCGAAGGAGTCGTCAAAACGATGCTCGAGGAGGTGGTGGTAGCGGATACAAATTCATTGTTCGGAAAAATAGCACGGTCGCCCGAGGGCAATGTTGACGTTGAGCCCTCGAGCTCCATGGATGATTCCTCCATGATCATGGTAGAGATCAGAGTTGATGTTGATGAAGGCCCTCGTGTGAACATGACGATTGGAGGCAGGGCACAGTCCTTGGTCAAGCCAAGGTGACCATTCGAGCCGACGATGAAGACGCCGACGTCGCAGGCGAGCCATTGATCTTTTGCCGATCACATAGCGGAACTCCCAATGAAAGCACCATTGTCGGTGTATACCGGCAGATCTCGGGTAGGGGGTCCCAAGCTGTGTGTCATGGATCGATGGGTAACAGGAGACAAGGGACAGGATGTTTACCCAGGTTTGGGCCCTCTTAATGGAGGTAATACCCTACTTCCTGCTTGATTGATCTTGATGAATATAGAGATTACAAGAGTTGATCTACCTCGAGTATATTGTGGTCTAAAACCTGAGGGTATGATGAATAATGTCATAATGATCTATCGACTAGCCTGGCCTCGGCTTATATAATGTACCAGAGGCCTAGGATAACAAGAGTCCTAGTCGAATACGTTGTTGGAGAGGAGTCCTCTTCTTGATCATCAAGTCTTGTGGAATACTCCTTGTATGCGGCATGGGCTGCCCGAAGTGGCCCACGAGTAAACTGCCATGGGGGTCCTCGGCCCGATCCACCTGATCAGGAGACGACGTGGTGAGTACCTCCTAGTCCAGGACACCGTCAGTAGCTCCTGAATCGGTCTTCAAGTTGGGGACGCTCCTTGATTCTTCCAAACTGTTCTTCATCTTTGTTCGTCCGTCTTGAAAACTGGTTCAACAAATCTTCTTATCTTCGATCTTGAGGCTCGCCGATGTAAATCCGAAGAGTTTACATGTCGGGTATCTGAGGAGCCCATTTAAGTTATCGGCTTTTAGCAATGTACCCGAGATCTCCAAGAACATCGAGGAGAACATTGTATCGAAGATCAAAGAGATGGAAGAAGCCATCTAGCTATTAGCTATGGACCAGCAGGTCTATGGTAAACTACTCACACATCATTGGAAGGGCGGCAAGGTTGATGTAGAATCCCTCCATGATCGAATCCCCCTCCAGCAGAGTACCTAAAAAGGTCCCCAGATGGGATCTCACGAAGATAGAAACTTGCAGTGGCGAAAAAGTATTTTTGGTGTGCCCTCTGGTCTACGAGGAATATTTGGGTATTTATAGAAGAAGAATTAGGGTTGGAAGTGCCACGGGGGGCCCACAAGCCTGGAGGGTGTGCCCCCTGAGCTTGTGGCCACCTCGTGGCTCTTCTGGCCTCCTCCTGAAGCTTCCAGTGTGTCTTGTGGTCCAAGAAAAATCGTCAAAAGTTTCGTTCCATTTGCGTTTGATATTGATTTTCTATAAAGACAAAAACAAGGAAAAAACAGCTGACACTAGGCACTAGGTTAATAGGTTTGTCCCAAAAAATGATGTAAAATAGCATAATAATGCATATAAAACATCGAAGATGGATAATATAATAGCATGGAACAATTAAAAATTATAGATACGTTGGAGATGTATCAGGCCAGTCTTCCATAGACCGGGGGAGGGGGAACCGAGGCATAGGTTCCCATACCATTCTTACCATGAGGGGAAGAGGTATGAGTACCTTTAGCTGCTTCCTTGCCGGAATTGGCCTCCAACTCCGAAGCGGTGGGATTAACCACAAGCAATGGACCGGGAGAGGATTTCAACCCCTCAAGAAGTTCTTTAAGCATGAACTTGACCTCGGATGTCATAGACGTCTTAAGTGAAGCTGTAGCTTCATTTAAGTCATCTCGGGTGACCGAGTTTGACTCCACGGCCTCGGGTACTTCCTCATCCCAATCCCCGTTGCCAACCATACTCTTCAAGTGGTGAAACCCTTAGTAAAGAGACGAGCCTCTGATACCAACTGAAAGGATCGATATGGTTGACTAGAGCGGGTGAATAGGCAATTAGCATTTTTTAGCTTTTCTTATCAAATTAGGTTAAGAAACAAATAGGTTGTCTAGATATGCAACTAGGTGAGCTAATGCTAACAACAATAACCACGCAAGCAAGCAAGATATACAACATAAGTAATGCTTGCACAAAGTAAAGGTAAGAGATAAGTCGGGGGAGACGAGGATGTGTTACTGAAGTTCCTTCCCTTTGAGAGGAAGTACATGTTTGTTGGAGTGGTGTGGAGCCACAATGATCCCCAAGAAGCCACTAGGGCCACCGTATTCTCCTCACGCCCTCACACAATGCGAGATGCCATGATTTCACTAGTGGTGCCCTTGAAGGCGGCAATCGGACCTTTACAAATGAGGTTGGGGCTCTCTTCACAACCAAATTGGAGGCTCCCAATACCACCACGAAGCTTCACCACAATGGAATGTGGCTCTGAGGTGACCTCAACCATCTAGGGTGCTCAAACACCCAAGAGAAACAAGATCCGCAAGGGATTAGTGAGGGGAATCAAATTACTCTTGGTGGAAGTGTAGATCTAGGCCTTCTCAAGCAATCCCTAAAGAATCAACAAGTTTGATTGGATAGGGAGAGAGATCGGGCTAGAATGAGCTTGTGAGCAACAATAGAGCTTGGGGGAGGAAGAGGTAAGTCAACTTGGAGAAGATGACTCCCTTATATAGTGGGAAAAGAAATCTAACCGTTATGCACCCACAACGCATGCACAAGCGGTAGTACCGCTCAAGCGAGCGGTACTTCCGCTGGCACGGAAGTTCTAGCCTCTACGTTCAACAGAGCAGATCAAGGAGGCGGTAGTGCCACCAGAGCGGTACTACCGCTCCCCCCAGCGGTACTTCCGCTTGGTGTTAAACAACAACTGGAACCAGCGGTAGAAGAGAAAGGCAGGGCAGCAGTGCCGCCCGGGGCGGTACTACCGCTAACTACTGGAATCAGGGATTTTGCCGTCTGCCAGTTCTTTGTCGTCTGCTTGCGGACGACAAAGAAGGTCTTTGCCATGAGCTACCAAACAACAGACGGCAAAGAACTGGCAGACGGCAAAGAAGGTCTTTGCCATCTGTCATTTCTTTGTCGTCTGCTGGCAGATGGCAAAGAATCTTTGCCATCTGCCAGCGGACGGCAAAGAATCTTTGCCATCTGCCAGCGGACGGCAAAGAGGTGCCAGCGGATGCCAGTACACTTCAACGGTCCACCCCCCTCTTTATCGTCTGCTGGCGGACGGCAAAGAGGGGGGCTATCTTTTCTTCTGTGGGTAAAAAAATCGTTGCCCCCACCTCCTCTATCTCTATCCCCTCTCTCTCCGCCCCTGCCCCACAGCCGAGCGCCGCCCGACCCCGCCTCCCTCGACCCCGCGCCGCTGCGCCACCTCGCCTCCGCCCGTCGGTGCGCGTTGCCACCTCACCGGACCCCAGGAGCCCCGCCGCCTCGCATTGCCGCCTGCGCCGCGTCGCGCGCCGCCACCTCCCCACAAGCTCGCCGCCCCGCCAAGGAAGCCTCGTCGCCGGTCGCCCCGACCTCGAGATCCGCCGCCGCCATGGGAGCCGAGCACCGAGCTCCTCTGCGCCCTGCCCGCGTCCCCGCATCGCCGCTGTCGCCCCATGCTGCCTCGCGCCCGGATCCGTCCGCGGGAGGTCCGGCCACTCCGGATCCGGCCTCCTCCTCGCCGCACAGGCCCCCTCCTCGCAGGAGTCACGCCCCTCGCCGGAGCAGTGCCGGCCAAGCCCATCGGCCACCAGGTTCGTCCTTGGATCAGTTTCCCACATGCAGCATGTTGTTCCTACTGCTCTACCTACTACAGCAGCACAATGTTTTTCTGTATTGCAATAGAGTAGGAGTATTTGCTAGAGTAGCTAGGACACACAACTATGGTTAATTGCCGCCATGTGTACTGTTTTGTTAGAGCAGATGGCTCCCATGATCCCATCAATTTCGCATCGCTGGATGCTTTATGTACACATGCACGTATCTGTCCTATTGCCACCGACTAGAAACTATATTCTCATATTCATCAGATTTTCTAGCTAAATTAGTACTGCTGCTGCATAAAAGTTGAAGATTGGATTAGATTAATGGCTGCATAAAAGTTTATATTTCCTCCCAATCAGTAGTCCTCCGTATACTCCGGTGCTTCTCATCTTCAGTTTTTTCTCTTTTTCCATATGGATGCAAGCAATCGTGACGGCAGAAGCGCTACATTGGTGCCTTCCAAGAAAGACCGGTGTTCACATTCAGACATGTATGTCAGCGTCTCCTTCCTGTTTTTAGTTTTTACTAATCTGTTTGTCCGTATAGTGGTATTTACATCATTCCTAAAGTTCTAGCAAAAAGGATCAATAGCTTTAATAACTTATCTGAGTTTCAGAACCCTTACTTTTCAAGCTGTGTAAATAACCATGATGTGTTGGTTTGGACCTTTTTATTTGCAGCCACCAATTTAGTTAGTAGTGCTTGACTGAGATTGTCAGTTCTCGGTAGATGTGATAAAGTATATGTGTATTCCGTATGATCTTTCTAACTCAGATTTATATCGTCATTTCTGAAGGATGATAATAGAGATACGGTGTGAACCATGTTGTTTAATTCGCTTTAAGAATACTGTCGGCGTCCTGGAAACGGGGTCCCCAGACTTGCCTGCCTGCGGCCCACGGCATGGCTCCACCAGCGGCCCTGTACGGCCTATCTTCACCAGCCAACACTCAAGACCCTCGCGAGGGGCCAAGCCTCGCGAGGCGGACGACACAAGACCTCCTCGGGGATGGCCTCACCAGGCTGGCTCGCGAGGGCCGGAGAGATCAAGGCAAGGGACACCTCACGAGGTTCCTGTGACGCAATCCATGACGAGCGTGGCTAGGCGGGCACCAGGCGGGCGCCAGCGCGCGCAGTGTCCTCGTTTCCTCTTTGGTGCTAAAGAGGCAAGCACAGGCGAGGAGTCCCGAGGCATCAGGCAAAGGTTTCCATATCGGTGCAACAAGACCAAGACCAGCAGGACGGCAGGACGGAGGTCACCGTGGAGCCCAAGGCGGCGTCACCACCAGGGCCTTTGGCAGGCGAAGACCACCTTTAGTCAGGATAACTTATACTAGTTGTTTCCCTTCCAATCTGGCCGTTGTTGAATCCCTTCCCGCTCAATATTTAGGGAGAGGACCAAGACCGCTATAAATAGGACTAGCCACCATCGTAGCAAGAGGAGATCACTCAGATCATCCTCGACCACACAAGTTCACCAAGCACCAGAGCACCTCTTCTCAGGAGGCTGTTCTTCCCTTGTAACTGTTCATCCTCAGCCCAAGAGGCAATCCACCACAACACACTGGAGTAGGGTATTACACCACATCGGTGGCCCGAACCAGTATAAACTCCTGTGTCTCTCATTCCTTGGGTTCGTCGAGCTAGGCCTTGCGATTGTTGCGAGAGCGATCTAGGGAGAGAGAGATCTTCGTGCGCACCCCAGTGTTCGAACCTCAAGGGTTTTGCCGGAACCCGAAATCCGACATTTGGCGCGCCAGGTAGGGGTGCGCCGAAGCTTTCCTTCCATCGATCTACGCTTCGCCATCACCGCGCTTCGCCCCCATGGCCGACGCTGCTCTTCCGGCTGCGACAACAGACGCCTGCGGTGGGGCCAGGGGGCGCCGAGCCTTGGCCCCCGCCTTGCGGCGGGTGCAGTGGCCACCCAAGTTCAAGCCAGAGATGCCGCCGCGCTACGATGGCGCGACGGACCCGTTGGCTTTCCTGTTGGCATATGAAGGGGCCATCTTGAAGGCTGTGGGCGACGATAAGGTCATGGCCAACTGGCTTCCTATGGCCCTCACTGGGGCACCGCGCGCCTGGCTGCTCAACCTCCTAGGATCTACGGTGATGTGACGCCCGGATAATCAAGCTATAGTAAACCTCTGCTAATGATGCCACGTCACCTCGGTTACTGTTGATAAACTCGAGTTAGTTCAAAAACGATTCAAGTTAAAATTTAAAATTTAGGCAAACAATAAAAGTTTTCAAATATTAAAACTAAAATGTTCGGAGTGAACCAAATATTGCATAGATAATAATGGTGGAGAAATCTAAATTTAATAAAATGCTTAAGTGTTCAAAATAATTAAAATAGAGGTTTAAATGTTAAAATAAATGCCTTTTGAATTTTATAAAATATTAAACTATTCTAATTTGGGTTGAGGATTAATGTGGCAATAGTATATTTAAAAATATTAATTTAAGTGCTAGTGATAATTTTTATAAAACTAAAATAAAAGAAAACTAAAAGTAAAACAGTAAAAGAAAGATAAATAAAAAGAAAAGAAACAAAACAGAAAATTAACTAACAAAAAAAAGGAAAAGAACCCCGGGCTCCGGCCCAGCAGGCCTGGCCCAACCAACTGGCCGGCCCACTCCCTCTCCTTATCCCCCCCCCGGAACCCTAGCCCGATCCCCCTTTCCCACTCGCCCCCACTCCCTCCCTCGTCTCTCCCCCTCATCCCGATCCAGAGCGGGGCAGCGCACCTGCGCTCGCCGCCGTTCGCACCGCCCCCGACGCCGTCGTGCCCCCATCGTCGCCTCGTCCACACCACCTCGCCGGCGCCACCTCCATACCGGAGCGCCCCGGCGCCACTCGCCAGCATCGTCGGCGTCGCCCCCTTCGCCACCATGATGGCGCTCGCCTCCTCGACCTCCTTCCCGCCGACGTCGTTCCGTCCGCATCGCCACCCGCCACCGCCGCGACCACCTCGTCGACTCCACCTCGACGGCCTGCCTCCTCTTCGTCACCGTCGACCCCGACTCCTCCCCGACCCCCGCTGCCTTCCCCCTACCGGCCCGTGAGCTCCGCTCCTCCTCCTACTTCCCCTGTTCTCGTGCGCGCAAGCCCACGGCCGCGCACGCACGCGCGCCCTGGCCCCCCGGTCCCCGACTGCCGCTCCCTGCGCGCGGTCCTGCTCGCCGTCCCCTCCCGTTGTCCGCTGTGGCCGCGCTCCGGCCGCGTCCAGGCGCCCAGTCTCTGCAGCCCACCGGTCGGCCTCGCGCGCTCCGGCCACGGCCGTGCTCATAGCACCCACCCCCCCCACCAGCTCGTCGTGCCCCGCCGTGGCCGCCAGCGCCCACGCCCGCGTGCCCCTGGGCGTGCGCCCGAACGGGGCGCGCCCGTAACCCGTCGCTCGCACCCTGTATGGCCTCTGTGCCACTGAACAGAGGGGCCCAGCCCCAGAACGAATTTTTAAAAATAAATAAATAATAATAATAATAATAAATAAATAAATAAAAATAATAAAAATAAAAATAATTAATAAATTAGTTAATTAATTAAGTTAATTAACCCTGTTTAGACTAATCTAATTAATTAGTTAATTTAATTAATAGTTACTTAATTAGTTAACCCTAATTACCCTAATCAGTCTATGACATGTGGGACCCACGTGTCAGATGACTGTTGACGTCAGCATGATGTCATGCTGATGTCATCACAACACGGTTTCGGATAATGTATGTATTAAATAAATAAATTCCAGAAATTAATTTAAATCTTTTAAAATTCATATAAAATAAACCGTAGCTCGGATCGAAAAACTTTGTACATGAAAGTTGCTCGGAACGACGAGACGAATCCGAATACGTAGTCCGTTCGTCCGCCAGACGTCCCTAGCATAGCAAACTTGCAACTTTTCCCCTCCGTTTCATCTGTCCGAAAAATGCAAACTTCGGGAAAACTTTCCCGGATGTTTCCCCCCTTTGCCGATATCACCTACTACCGCGTTAGGGCACACCTAGCACCGCGTATTGTCATGTTACGCTTTGTGTTGTTTTGATTGCTCTGTTATTTATTGTGTTCCCCCTCCGTTACTTCTTTCCGGTAGACCCCGAGACTACCGGCGAACCCCAGTTAGACTACGGAGTTGACGACCCCTCCTACTTGACAGAGCAACCAGGCAAGCCCCCCCCTTGATCACCAGATATCGCCTACTCTTCTCTATACTTCTTGCATTAGAGTAGTGTAGTAATGTTACTGCTTTCCGTTAATCCTATTCTGATGCATAGCCTGTCCTTGCTCCTACTGTTGTTACCCTTACCTGCAATCCTACTTGCCTAGTATAGGATGCTAGTATTTCATCAGTGGCCCTACATTCTTGTCCGTCTGCCATGCTATATTACTGGGCCGTGATCACTTCGGGAGGTGATCACGGGTACATACTATATACATTATATACATGACACATGTGGTGACTAAAGTCGGGTCGGCTCGAGGAGTACCCGCAAGTGATTCTGATGAGGGGGCTGAAAGGACAGGTGGCTCCACCCCGGTAGAGGTAGGCCTGGGTTCCTGACGGCCCCCGACTGTTACTTTGTGGCGGAGCGACAGGGCAGGTTGAGACCACCTAGGAGAGAGGTGGGCCTGGCCCTGGTCGGCGTTCGCGGATACTTAACACGCTTAACGAGATCTTGGTATTTGATCTGAGTCTGGCCATTTGGTCTATACGCACTAACCATCTACGCGGGAGTAGTTATGGGTATCCCGGCGTCGTGGTATCAGCCGAAGCCTTCGTGACGTCAGCGACTGAGTGGCGTGCGCCGTGTTGGACCGTGTTGACGTAACCGTCGTGATCGTGTGGGTTGCTAGGTCTGCTCGCGGCCGCGTTTGCAACGTGCAGGTGTGCATAGGGCGATGGGCCCAGACCCCTGCGCGCATAGGATTAGACCGGCGTGCTGGCCGCTCTGTTGTGCTTCGGTAGGGCTGCGACGCATTGATCTTACGAGGCCGGGCATGACCCAGAAAAGTGTGTCCGGCCAAATGGGATCGAGCGTGTTGGGTTATGTGGTGCACCCCTGCAGGGAAGTTTATCTATTCGAATAGCTGTGTCCCTCGGTAAAAGGACGACCCGGAGTTGTACCTTGACCTTATGACAACTAGAACTGGATACTGAATAAAACACACCCTTCCAAGTGCCAGATACAACCCGGTGATCGCTCTCTAACAGGGCGACGAGGAGGGGATCGCCGGATAGGATTATGCTATGCGATGCTAGTTGGAGGACTTCAATCTACTCTCTTCTTCATGCTGCAAGATGGAGATGACCAGAAGCGTAGTCTTCGACAGGACTAGCTATCCCCCTTTATTCTGGCATTCTGCAGTTCAGTCCACTGATATGGCCCTTTACACATATACCCATGCATATGTAGTGTAGCTCCTTGCTTGCGAGTACTTTGGATGAGTACTCACGGTTGCTTTTCTCCCTCTTTTCCCCTTCTATACCTGATTGTCGCAACCAGATGCTGGAGTCCAGGAGCTAGAGATCCCGAGGATGATTCTACATGGAGTTCGGCTTCGAGGAGTAGTTAGGAGGTCCCAGGCAGGAGGCCTTGCCTTTTCGATCGTTGCTACTTTTGTGCTAGCCTTCTTAAGGCAAACTTGTTTAACTTATGTCTGTACTCAGATATTGTTGCTTCCGCTGACTCGTCTATGATCGAGCACTTGTATTCGAGCCCTCGAGGCCCCTGGCTTGTATTATGATGTTTGTATGACTTATTTATGTTTTAGAGTTGTGTTGTGATATCTTCCCGTGAGTCCCTGATCTTGATCGTACACATTTGCGTGCATGATTAGTGTACGGTCAAATCGGGGGCGTCACAAGTTGGTATCAGAGCCAACTGCCTGTAGGAATCCCCCTTTCCAACTCCTTGGTCGAAGTCAAGTCTAGTCATTGGAAAAGTTTTTACTAACATGGTTGTGTGTCTTACGGGCCCACGTCGCCATTGGGTGGTACTAGGATCTTTTACTCCTCGACCTTTACTCTGGGACTTTGATCTCTCTCCTATTTGGGTTAAATGAATTTTGCTAAATCTAACATTAGGATCTCGTTATCACTTTCACCCGGAGAGCCCCTTATTACTGATGATCGTCTGCTGCACGTGAAGACCCTGAAGATACTCTCCGCTGATAACCCGAGAACTTGTGTTCATCGCTTTTGTAATTCCCTTTCATCGATAAACTCCTATGGATAACCGCGTATACTCGCCATTCATACAATGTTTCCCAGTTGATCTTGTTATTACAAGATACCCCGATATTATCTCTGCTGTTCCGAGAATCATTGAGCTTACTGCCTTGCTGTTCTTTGTCACCTGGATACCCCTACGGATAATTCTCACACTTACCGAGTATCCGGTCATCCCCAGTTGATTCAAGTATTCCACAATAGACTTCAAAATACTATTCGATCTTCCGAAAATCCTCAGGAGCCTATTGCTCTCGAAATTCTTGTTTGCTTGCATTATGGTTAATCCCATAAGTCTCGTAATCTTATTGGCATCTCTTGTCATTATCATTTTGAGTCCGTTGATTCAATTTGTTGCGAATGCTCGCAATCCTCAATCATATCCTAGAATTCATTCTTCTGGCTCAGACGTCATTTTAAACGTGAGCTGGATCTCGACCTATCAAATTGCCATCGATTGTACCCCTAAGCCTACTCAACTTATCCATCCTTGATCAGAGCGTTGCTTCTGACCCCCTGAGTTGGAAATCATAATTCTTTTGCATTTGAACTTTGAGTTAGTCAGTTGTTTCTATAATCAGATCTCCTGGCATTCTTCTTCCTCTGGTTGAGTACCGATGCTCACATCAGATCCCTTGTGGACCATCGGTTCCTTTGTTGGATTTTATCTGACAGTGTCCTTCCTATTGAATAACCTTGTGAGCCTTTCCATGGGTATATAATGCCTTTGGTAAATTGTATCATCTGCTTTTGAACAATGCTCTTCTTTCGAGCTTGTAATATTTACTCCGAAGTTTGTGGTATATGTTCCTAAGATGCCCTGATGGGTTGAACCTATGCCTTCCTTATTCTGTGTGAACCCGAAAGTTTTCCAAGGTTCATACTCCTCTGGTAATTCACCAGGTAGGTCTTCGCACTCAAATTATTTTTAATAGAGCAGTGAATGAAAGGTTATGCATTGCAGAAGTGGGAGTCGACCTTGAACTTTGTGTTCATGCCCATGGACACGATGTAGATCTTATCATTAAAAGCTTCTCTTAAATTAATTATTACCTTGGTATAAGTTCATCTTATATCTGGGATCTGGCCTTTTGCAATCGTGGTTCCGACCATGTTCTCCTTTAAACACCATTTCCCGTGCAAGTTTAAGCACTTGACTTCTGTAGAGCAATACCCAATCCAACCTCTATTTTAATCTGTCGTCGAGTATTACCCCCCTGGTATCTCGAGATTATCACGGAACTGCATAACTTCTTATGAGTTCTCCATCAATTATTACATTCTCATTGATTCCAATTGTTCACGGACTCCGAGTTATTAAACACTCAAGGACATCGATAACTGAATCGAGTCCGCAACACGATTAAACAACTCTTAGTAATCTCCTTTGCTTACGAGTTCGTACTCGATCACGTCATCCCTAGCCTGCTCGGCTATGTCATTATCGTGACGATTTTAACTGTGCTACCTGGTCTTTATTCCCGGAGCACCACTTTCGACGATGAGCTAAGCTTACGTCGATTTTCCTCGTCATATCATTTCTCCTTGAACAGCAAGCTTGATTTCGAGTTTGTGTCGTACCCCTGGTTCCAATAACTTTTCGCTTCATCATTCCTTTGACTTGATGTCATCGCCAATCGATTACATCTTCATGAATTCTCTCGACAAATGTGACGTGATCATCAGCAGCATTCCGAGATCTTCCGGGATATCAATGGAATTCATGATGAGAAAGACCATCCTTACCCTCGATGATTAGTATTATCATCGACCACTCTACTACCTTTCCTCCAACACAAACTTGTTCTTGTTTTGTGTTATACCTTGAGTTCCTTGCAATCCAGCAATTGTTCTTCTTTACACTGGAGTATTACCATCTTTTATGTCAAGAATGTCGTGAGAGTTTCACCACCTCTTAGGAAATTCTTGATACAGTGATGCTTCTCACCATCATCATTCTTCTCTTGGTCCCCTTGTTGAGTGAACTCTGTTATGAGAATTTAATATCTCTAGCAACCTTGTTACTTCAGAGTTAATGGATAATAATTCCAATGTAGTGTGCTGGTTGCTAAATTTCCATTCCGACGTTGTTCGTGCAACCCAGCCCATATTTCGGGTGCCCCTTTCAACCAATGTTTAAATTGTGTATGTTTCCCTCGAGCATACCTCATTATATCATTCGATCTAGCTAATGTTATCTCCTTGGTCACATAGTTGTGGAAATCCATCTTTTGGAAACCTCAATGGATTGTCGCTGAGTCAATCAGCCACCTCCTCATCCTCTCGTTGGTATACTGATGGACTCTTGTTTCGGAACTCGCTTCCATAGTTCATTTCCCGAGAATCTTACAATGTCATCTCGTCAATTTGTGTTGCACCTTTCTTCTCAGACATCCTAAGTCTGAGGTAACCTGACACCAATCTGATCTAAATCTTGGTCAGAAATGATGGTTGGAACGTAATTCCAAGAGTTATAACATTAGTCTTTTTATAACCCGGTAAGATGATGTCATGCCTAGCACACATGGCCGGATGACCTATTGATATAGTATCCTCCTTACCAAGGTTAGCCATTCTTCCATGAGGAAATTGTAAGACTTATTCCATAAGTTGTTCCTGATGGATCCTTTGTGAATCCATGGAATGATCTTACCTATTGACCATGTCAATGCTATCTCGAAGCATGTCTATGGTACTCTGATTTTCAACAGGAACATTTGAAGCCCAAAGCTAATTGTTTCCTGCTCAATTTTCCAAACACCGTTGTATGGGTAATGTCATGAAATTTCCTTCCCCTTACCTAAAGAGTTTTCTACGTTATATCCCGTCATGGATATCATGCTCTGCTTACCCTTGGGAAGAATATACCCTTGAAATATGTGTTTTAACACATTTTCCTTTCCATTCTTCTGTTTAATCTGATAATCATATTTTCCTTTCCATTGTTTGGTTTAACCTTTCTGGTGATCTATATGATCTAAGCAGTAATATCCTCCTGCTTATGTAAACACCTCGGTGTACAACTCTGTCAGTAAGACCCTGTTAATATTGTTGGTGACATTTCGGTAACCCCCGATGGACGAGAACTTTGCCTATTGGTCTGCCTCGTTTCAACAAGCAGGAAAATGGTTCTCTTCGTCCCTCGCCCTTGGTACCAACGTGTTGCTGACATAACTGACAGGGTACTCTCTGACATGCCTTGCTATCATGTCCGTGCAAGATGTCACTACTCCAATAAAAAAAACCACATGGTGGGCCCATAACCCACGGTTCCACAGGATCGAAAACTGACTCTCCTGTACACCGTGTTGTCAGAGTTATTCCTCGCTCTTGACTTTGTATGTAATTCACGGGCCACCTGCCTAGTGATCTATACTCGTATTAGATGCAATGCTTATTCACATTGCTCTAAACCCCTTCAACACTTTGTTTCAGGCAACGAACGATTGCCTATGCGCTTGAAAACTTCTATTTTGTACCTTCTTACTTGGCTCTCGATAATTTCTTAAGTTGCAATCCGAGAGTTACTTTCCGCCACCTTCGCCGATGTTATCGACCAGATAGTCAACGTTACGGAGGTCCGTTCTCCCGGAATACCCACCCTTCATTCCTTCGTAAGTACGATGGAGTTCCTGAAGAAAGGACGACAACTTTATCATGATGACCTGAAACAACAGAATGAAGACCTCAATGTAATGGATCAACCTCTTCGAGAAGAACAACCAAGACCAAGAACACTCCCTAGAATTTCGTAACCCGAACCTTCACCCTTTACTTCCCTCTTAAATCTCGGGACGAGATTTCTTGTAGTGGAGGAGAATTGTGACGCCCGGATAATCAAGCTACAATAAACCTCTGCTAATGGTGCCACGTCACCTCGGTTACTGTTGATAAACTCGAGTTAGTTCAAAAACGATTCAAGTTAAAATTTAAAATTTAGGCAAACAATAAAAGTTTTCAAATATTAAAACTAAAATGTTCGGAGTGAACCAAATATTGCATAGATAATAATGGTGGAGAAATCTAAATTTAATAAAATGCTTAAGTGTTCAAAATAATTAAAATAGAGGTTTAAATGTTAAAATAAATGCCTTTTGAATTTTATAAAATATTAAACTATTCTAATTTGGGTTGAGGATTAATGTGGCAATAGTATATTTAAAAGTAATTAATTTAAGTGCTAGTGATAATTTTTATAAAACTAAAATAAAAGAAAACTAAAAGTAAAACAGTAAAAGAAAGATAAATAAAAAGAAAAGAAACAAAACAGAAAATTAACTAACAAAAAAAAGGAAAAGAACCCCCGGGCTCCGGCCCAGCAGGCCTGGCCCAACCAACTGGCCGGCCCACTCCCTCTCCTCATCCCCCCCCCCCCGGAACCCTAGCCCGATCCCCCTTTCCCACTCGCCCCCACTCCCTCCCTCGTCTCTCCCCCTCATCCCGATCCAGAGCGGGGCAGCGCACCTGCGCTCGCCGCCGTTCGCCCCGCCCCCGACGCCGTCGGTGCCCCTCCCATCGCCGCTTCGTCCCACCACCACCTCGCCGGCGCCACCTCCCCACCGGAGCGCCCCGGCGCCACTCGCCAGCATCGTCGGTGTCGCCCCCTTCGCCACCATGATGGCGCTCGCCTCCTCGACCTCCTTCCCGCCGACGTCGTTCCGTCAGCATCGCCACCTGCCACCGCCGCGGCCACCTCGTCGACTCCACCTCGACGGCCTGCCTCCTCTTCGTCACCGTCGACCCCGACTCCTCCCCGACCCCCGCTGCCTTCCCCCTACTGGCCCCGTGAGCTCCGCTCCTCCTCCTACTTCCCTGTTCTCGTGCGCGCAAGCTCACGGCCGCGCACGAACGCGCGCGCCCTGGCCCCCCCGGTCCCCGACTGCCGCTCCCTGCGCGCGGTCCTGCTCGCCGTCCCCTCCCGTTGTCCGCTGTGGCCGCGCTCCGGCCGCGTCCAGGCACCCAGTCTCTGCAGCCCACCGGCCGGCCTCGCGCCGCTCCGGCCACGGCCGTGCTCGTAGCACCCACCCCCCCCCCACCAGCTCGCTGTGCCCCGCCGTGGCCGCCAGCGCCCACGCCCGCGTGCCCCTGGGCGTGCGCCCGAACGGGGCGCGCCCGTAACCCGTCGCCAGCACCCTGTATGGCCTCTGTGCCACTAAACAGAGGGGCCCAGCCCCAGAACGAATTTTTTTTAAAAAAATAAAATATAAAATATAATGATAATAATAATAAATAAATAAAGAAAATAAAAAAATAAAAATAATTAATTAATTAAGTTAATTAACCCTGTTTAGACTAATCTAATTAATTAGTTAATTTAATTAATAGTTAATTAATTAGTTAACCCTAATTACCCTAATCAGTCTATGACATGTGGGACCCACGTGTCTGATGACTGCTGACGTCAGCATGATGTCATGCTGATGTCATCACAACACTGTTTCGGATAATGTATGTATTAAATAATTAAATAAATTCCAGAAATTAATTTAAATCTTTTAAAATTCATATAAAATAAACCGTAGCTCGGATCGAAAAACTTTGTACATGAAAGTTGCTCAGAACGACGAGACGAATCCGAATACGTAGTCCGTTCGTCCGCCAGACGTCCCTAGCATAGCAAACTTGCAACTTTCCCCCTCCGTTTCATCTGTCCGAAAAATGCAAACTTCGGGAAAACTTTCCCGGATGTTTCCCCCCTTTGCCGATATCACCTACTACCGCGTTAGGGCACACCTAGCACCGCGTATTGTCATGTTACGCTTTGTGTTGTTTTGATTGCTCTGTTATTTATTGTGTTCCCCCTCCGTTACTTCTTTCCGGTAGACCCCGAGACTACCGGCGAACCCCAGTTCGACTACGGAGTTGACGACCCCTCCTACTTGACAGAGCAACCAGGCAAGCCCCCCCCCTTGATCACCAGATATCGCCTACTCTTCTCTATACTTCTTGCATTAGAGTAGTGTAGTAATGTTACTGCTTTCCGTTAATCCTATTCTGATGCATAGCCTGTCCTTGCTCCTACTGTTGTTACCCTTACCTGCAATCCTACTTGCCTAGTATAGGATGCTAGTATTTCATCAGTGGCCCTACATTCTTGTCCGTCTGCCATGCTATATTACTGGGCCGTGATCACTTCGGGAGGTGATCACGGGTACATACTATATACATTATATACATGACACATGTGGTGACTAAAGTCGGGTCGCCTCGAGGAGTACCCGCAAGTGATTCTGATGAGGGGGCTGAAAGGACAGGTGGCTCCACCCCGGTAGAGGTGGGCCTGGGTTCCTGACGGCCCCCGACTGTTACTTTGTGGCGGAGCGACAGGGCAGGTTGAGACCACCTAGGAGAGAGGTGGGCCTGGCCCTGGTCGGCGTTCACGGATACTTAACACACTTAACGAGATCTTGGTATTTGATCTGAGTCTGGCCATTTGGTCTATACGCACTAACCATCTACGCGGGAGTAGTTATGGGTATCCCGGCGTCGTGGTATCAGCCGAAGCCTTCGTGACGTCAGCGACTGAGTGGCGCGCGCCGTGTTGGACCGTGTTGACGTAACCGCCGTGATCGTGTGGGTTGCTAGGTCTGCTCGCGGCCGCGTTCGCAACGTGCAGGTGTGCATAGGGCGATGGGCCCAGACCCCTGCGTGCATAGGATTAGACCGGCGTGCTGACCGCTCTGTTGTGCTTAGGAAGGGCTGCGACGCGTTGATCTTACGAGGCCGGGCATGACCCAGAAAAGTGTGTCCGGCCAAATGGGATCGAGCGTGTTGGGTTATGTGGTGCACCCCTGCAGGGAAGTTTATCTATTCGAATAGCCGTGTCCCTCGGTAAAAGGACGACCAGGAGTTGTACCTTGACCTTATGACAACTAGAACTGGATACTGAATAAAACACACCCTTCCAAGTGCCAGATACAACCCGGTGATCGCTCTCTAACAGGGCGACGAGGAGGGGATCGCCGGATAGGATTATGCTATGCGATGCTAGTTGGAGGACTTCAATCTACTCTCTTCTTCATGCTGCAAGATGGAGATGACCAGAAGCGTAGTCTTCGACAGGACTAGCTATCCCCCTTTTATTCTGGCATTCTGCAGTTCAGTCCACTGATATGGCCCTTTACACATATATCCATGCATATGTAGTGTAGCTCCTTGCTTGCGAGTACTTTGGATGAGTACTCACGGTTGCTTTTCTCCCTCTTTTCCCCTTCCTATACCTGATTGTCGCAACCAGATGCTGGAGTCCAGGAGCTAGAGATCCCGAGGATGATTCTACATGGAGTTCGGCTTCGAGGAGTAGTTAGGAGGTCCCAGGCAGGAGGCCTTGCCTTTTCGATCGTTGCTACTTTTGTGCTAGCCTTCTTAAGGCAAACTTGTTTAACTTATGTCTGTACTCAGATATTGTTGCTTCCGCTGACTCGTCTATGATCGAGCACTTGTATTCGAGCCCTCGAGGCCCCTGGCTTGTATTATGATGTTTGTATGACTTATTTATGTTTTAGAGTTGTGTTGTGATATCTTCCCGTGAGTCCCTGATCTTGATCGTACACATTTGCGTGCATGATTAGTGTACGGTCAAATCGGGGGCATCACAGGTGACATCTTGGGGGAAGCTGCGCAGCCTCTTCGCTGCGCGCTTCGCGGCACTGGCGCCCCACGCTGTCGCGGCCCTCCTCGGCGGCTCACAAGCGCCACCCTCGGACCGTCACGTCAAGCCGTTCTTTCGCCAGATCGGCGCCGCCCCCACGCGGCAGGGAGCTCCTCCAGGTTGGGCGGCACCCAAGGCCGACCTGACCTTCGACTCGGTAGATCACCCCGTCACCACCGTCGGCTCGGGCGCGCTCCCAATGCTTTGCACGCCCACCATCTGCAGCGTGGCCGTTACCAAGACCCTCATCGATGGCGGCGCCGGCCTCAACGTGCTCTCTGTGGAAGCTTTTAGCCTCCTTCACATGCCGCTCGAGCGGCTCCACCCCAGCAAGCCCTTCTCCGGGGTCGGCAGCGGCTCCTCCGGTCCCCTGGGGCAGATCCGTCTTCCCGTGACCTTCGGCGCCCGCGACAACTACTGCACGGAGCTGATCGACTTCGACATCGCCCGCATCAGCCTTCCGTACAATGCCATCCACGGGTACCTAGCTCTGGCTCAGTTTATGGCGGCGACCCATCCGTCCTACAACCTCATGAAGATGCCCGGGAGCAAGGGCGTCCTGACCGTAGTTGGAGATACCAAGGAGGCTCTGGTGGCGCTCAAGCTTGCCCTCAAGGCCGCCGCGACGGCGCGACCGGCCGACGAGGCCACCTCTGGAGTTAAGGGGGCCGCGCCGGCCAAGAAGAAACAATTGTTCACTCAAGATCGGGCGACAACCAAGCAGGTGTCGGTCGAGGAAGATGGGTCCTCTGAAGCCACCTTCACCATAGGTTCCAACCTCGACCCAGATCAAGAGGAGGTATTGGTAAAGTTCTTGAGCGCAAAAAAGGAAGTATTCGCCTGGGAGCCCAAAGAGCTGGTAGGGGTCCCAAGAGGGGTGATCGAGCATCACTTAAGGGTGTGCCCCAATGTGCGCCCTGTGAAGCAAAAGGCGCGGCGACAGTCCACGGAGAAGCAGTCCTTCATCGTCCAGGAAACCCACAAGCTGGAGGTGGCAGGTATCTCGCGAGGTTCGGTACCCCGAGTGGCTGGCGAACCCCGTCATTGTGCCAAAGAAAGGCGGGAAGGAGCGCATGTGTGTCGACTTCACCAACCTCAACAAAGCCTGTCCCCAAGATCCGTCCCCGCTTCCGCGCATCGACCAGATCGTTGACTCCACCGCCGAGTGCGACCTGCTGTGCTTCCTGGATGCGTTTTCAGGCTATCACCAGATCAAGATGGCAGTAGAGGATGTGGAGAAGACGGCTTTCCTGACCCCTTGCGGGGTGTACTGCTACACTTGCATGCCGTTCGGGCTCCGCAACGCGGGCGCGACCTTCCAACGGCTGATGCACATCGCCCTGGGCCAGCAGCTCGGGAGGAACGCTGAAGCCTATGTCGACGACATTGTGGTGAAGTCTCGGGAAGCGAGAACTTTGATTCAGGACCTGGAGGAGACCTTCACAAGCCTGTGCCAGGTGGACTTGCGGCTGAACCCGGAAAAGTGCGTATTTGGTGTCCCCTCCGGCAAGCTGCTGGGCTTCCTCGTGTCCCACAGGGGGATCGAGGCCAACCCAGAGAAGGTCAAGGCGATTGAAGACATGAGCCCACCACAAACCCTCAAGGAGATGCAGAAGCTTGCCGGTTGCGTGACTTCGCTGGGACGTTTCATCTCCAAGCTGGGAGAGCGCGCCCTACCATTCTTCAAGCTGATAAAGAAAAAGGGTCCGTTCGAGTGGACCCCGGAGGCTGACCAAGCATTTCAAGACCTCAAGAGATATCTGACCAGCCCTCCGGTGATGGTGGCGCCCCGCCCTCTCGAGCCCCTGGTGCTCTACCTCTCCGCCACTCCTTACTCGGCCAGTGTGGCTCTAGTGGCGGTTCGGGAAGAGCGCCAGGCCAAGGACACGTCGCGCCGAACCGCGCCCCCAGCCGGGGCGACACAAGACCCGAAGGACACCGCGGGGGCTGCATCCATGCCAACGGATGACCCGGCTTAGCAGGATGGCGGCCTTAGGCCCGCTGAGGCCCTAATGGGCGACCAGGCTCCGGAGGTCCCATCGCCTCAGGAGGCACCCCAACCTCCGAAAGACGCGGGTCTAGTTGACGCGCCCGCCCTTGTCGAGCACCCAGTGTATTTCGTCGGCACGGTACTGCGGGATGCAAGGGCACGGTACGCCATGCCTCAGAAGCTCTTGCTCACGCTCTTGGTCGCCCCGCGTAAGCTATGGCACTACTTTCAAGGTCACCCAATCAAGGTCGTCTCGGCCTACCCACTGGAGAGGGTACTCAGGAGCCCTAACACTGCTGGAAGAGTCGCCGAGTGGAATTTCGAGCTGCAGACGTTCCAGCTGGAGTTCAGCACAACCAGGGTCATCAAGGGAGCCGCGCTCGCCGACTTCATGGCAGAATGGACGGACTCCCCAGAGCTTGAAGCAGGTGAGGATCGGTCCCTCTCGCCAGGAAGTGAAGCGCCAGACGGCTAGGTGATGTATTTCGATGGCGCATTTGCGCGCCAAGGCACGGGGGCTGGAGTAGTGCTCATCTCGCCCACCCAGGACAAGCTCTACTACGTCGTGCAGCTCTGCTTACAGCAAGGTGAGAAGGTCTCCAACAACATAGCGGAGTACGAAGGCCTCATAGCTGGCCTTAAGGTTGCGGTGGCCCTGGGGGTGAAGCGCCTCACCATCAAGGGCGACTCGCAACTTCTCGTCAACTTCTCCAACAAGGTATATGAGCCGAGGGACGAGCACATGGAGGCATACCTTGCAGAGGTACACAAAATGGAAAAGCAGTTCTTGGGGCTGGAATTGCAGCACGTGCCCCGTGACACCAACAAGGAGGCCGACAAGATCGCCAAGAGAGCATCCAAGCGGCTACCCCAAGAGCCTGGCGCCTTCGAAGAGCGGCTCTTCAAGCCATCGGCGACACCACCACTTTCAAGGCCGGCGTTGCCTCGGGAGGAGCTCCCCCAACCACCTGCCTCGGGAGCCCCGGCCTGCGGCCCGACCTCGGGAGCGCGCCTACTCTTGGCGCTCGAGCCTCATGAGGGATGCTGGACCAAGGAGTTCAAGGATTACCTAACGCAAGGGACGCTGCCGGAGAAGGAGGAGGACGCAGAGCGCGTGGCCCGGCAGGCCACAGCGTACTGCATCCAGGACGGTGAGTTATACATGAAGCGGCCGAATGACGTTTCCCTGCGTTGTATCTCCAGGGAATAGGGGAAAGAGCTGCTAGCTGACGTGCATGGCGGGGACTGCGGGCACCACTCGTCGTCACTAACCCTCATCGGCAAGGCGTTCCACAGCGGGTTCTACTGGCCTACGGCGCTCAACGATGCGACTGAGCTGGTGAAGTCCTGTGAGGCCTGTCAATTCCACGCCAAGCAGATCCATCAGCCAGCTCAGGACCTCCAGACCATCCCACTCTCATGGCCATTCGCAGTTTGGGGGCTGGATATCTTGGGCCCGTTCCCTCGAGCGCCTGGGGGCTACCGCTACCTCTACGCCGCCATCGACAAGTTGTCGGAGTAAATGGCCACGGGTAGCCAAACCGACTGCCCCTGGTTCTTCTGAAAAAATTATCAGGCCTTCGGGCCTCCCAGCACTCCGAGCATTGGGCCGCCTTCCCTGGCCGGCTACCTCTGAAGCCGACTCCCGGAAGGCGACCCAGCCTCACCAACTCCTCCCCAGGACGACTACGGGGTGGCCGACTCCAAGAAGCCGGCCAAGAAGGACGCCGACTCCTAGGAGCCGGCCGAGACCATAACCACCAAAGCTGTTCCCACATAACGGCGACATGACGGGGTGTGGCCACAGTGCGGCCCACTACCCCCAAAGCCCGAGGCGGGCATGGCTACAGGAGGCCGTACGGGACGGCCGTCTCCCGTGCGGCTCGGCACTGTAGCCATGCTGGCCTCGACGTCACCCACGACCGACTCCCGTACGGCCCGCGGGCGGCGGGCCCCTTCAGCCAGAGAGAGGCGTGAAGGCGGCCCGGCCTTTCCCAGTCGGCCAAGAGCGCAGCCGGCCTCCAGAAGCCGGCTACTCCCTTCCTCGAAGCAGAAGCCCCATTAAGGAGACAAGACGAGGTAAGGCTACAGTGAGAGCCCCCGAGGCGGCCCACTTTAGCCACGCTTACCTCGACAAAGCCCTCGTCATCAGAGGCGCGGCTACAGTAAGTAGCCGCCGACAAGACCCTAGGCGGTGGGGCCGGCCTGTCGACCAAGTAGCCGGCAGCCGGCGGGACCCACCAGCCGGTGGGACCCAGCAGCCGGCGGAGAAGCCGGCGAGCGTAGACACTGACGGCTGGGACCATAGCCCAGCCGGATTACCATTGTACCCCCAGGGGGTAGGCCTATATAAACCCCTCGGAGCACCCATGCAAAGGGTTGGCCTCTGAGCATAGTTGGCTTCCAAGCATAGCACACACACCATAGATAGAGGGAAGCAAGAGCTAGCCTTGTTCTTCTTCTCCCTTGATCCCAAACAGCTCTAGGAGCGATTGTAGCTACCCTTTCTCGATCTAGTGATCATGCGGAGACCCTTTGTCCGCAGAGCAGGACTAGGGGTGTTATCTCCTCGGAGAGCCCCGAACCTGGGTAAGATCCGCCGGCGTGCATGTCTTCGCCTCATCCCGTTTCCGGGCACCGGCGACGTTTTATTGGCTCCCACAATGATAAGCCATCCCTTGGCATATGTCGCACCAACCACCCGACACAAGTTCACCAAGTGGGCGGAGGTAGAAGCCGTCCGCACCATCTCGGCCGGATCTGCGGTCAAGTTCATCAAGGGTCTCGTGAGCCAGTTTGGGGTCCCCAACCGCATAATCACCGATAACGGCTCGCAGTTCACTAGCAATCTCTTCAAGACATATTGTGCTAACCTTGGAACGCAGATCTGCTACGCTTCGGTGGCACACCCCAGGAGCAATGGTCGGGCTGAACGCGCCAACGCGGAGGTCCTGAGAGGCCTCAAGACCAGGACCTTCAAGAAGAAGCTCGAGGCCTGCGGCAGGGGGTGGCACGATGAGCTCCAGTCTGTGTTGTGGTCCATCCGCACCACCGCCACCAAGCCAACAGGCGAGACCCCGTTCTTCCTCGTCTACAGAGCAGAAGCGGTTCTCCCTCACGAGGTCAAGCATTGCTCCACGCGGGTCCTGGCGTTTGATGAGGTGCAACAGGATGCCATGCGGGGGATGGACCTCGTGCTGGGGGAGGAACGCTGCCGTGAAGCCACGGTCCGAGCGGCAAGATACCAGCACGCGCTGCGACGTATCACTGTCGCAACGTCCGCTCCAGGACGCTCGAGGTGGGCGACCTCGTCCTAAGGCGGGTGTTCTCCAGGGAAGGGCTGCACAAGCTCTCACCCATGTGGGAGGGCCCATTTAGGGTCGCCCACGTCTCCAGGCCTGGCACCGTGCGCCTGGAGACGCAGGACGGGGTCCTTATCCAGAACGCCTGGAACATCCAGCACCTCCGGAAGTTCTACCCATGAAGAAAGGCCCGGCGCCTGTGAAGCAAGGGCCAATGCCTCTGAAGGTCTCCGCTCGTGACACTCTCACGTAATAATGAGTGGGGCTGTACACGCCCGGAGTCTCAGGAGTGCCGCCCTCGGGCCTCGGGGGCTCCCTCCCACGTCCTAGTGGCAGCACTTAGCTCCGCGCTGGTGAGAAGACAAGAAGACTAGACTAGGTGCCGGACGCGGCTTTTCATTTGCTTTCCGTAGTTGGCTTGCCCCTCTTTAATGAAAATTTGCTTTCTGGTGTTCCTTGCCGGCTTGGTTCCATCGCCTTTTGCCTTCGTTTCTGCCTTTGGTTCCTTGTTTCGACCTGTACTCTCTCTCGCATGCCTCGCGAGGGGGCTGGACAGGTGCCCTCGTGAGCGTTTTTCCTGTTTTTCGCGAGGCACCCTCGTCCGAGCTTGTAAGCTGGCGCACTTCTCTCAATCTGTGCCCCTCGGGCACCGCGATGCGAAGCGCTGGATCGTGGCCAGCGGTGCCTGCGACCAGGGCCCGGAAGAATAAGAGTTTCCTAACAAACTTTTGCAGTTCCTGGACGCCTCCCAGGCCAAGGAGGCCTCGTCGGGTACTGGGAAATGCGCGCCTCACGAGGCGAAAACTACTTCGAGCGTGTCAAGCTAAGTCATTTCTACGCGCCTACATAAAACGTTGATGCTGAAATGCGACATAGGAACAATAAACATAATAGAGCAATTGGGAAATCATGGTTCGTTGCACGCCCCTGCGGGGCCCCATACTTGTCTCTCTCTTGATGCAGGAAGGAAAGAACGAAACAAAAATGGTGCGTGCCCCTGCAGCAGCTCGCGAGGACGGACCCATGGCGCCCTCCTGAGCTCAGCCGGACCCCTCCTCGCGCTTCACTAGGGCGCGACAGCGAGACAACCCGCTGCCACCCTCGAAGCGGGCGCGGCGGCTGGTCGTAGCCGCCGCTGCTGGAGCTGTCGCCGGAGGGAGAATCGCCGTAGCTGGGCGAGCAGTGGCCGGCACCGAAGGCAAGACCATCGTCACCCTCGTCTCGGCCGTCGCCAAGGCCGAGCACCTCGCCGCCGTCGTTGTCCTCGGGGCAGCACCCGACGCGGCGGCCGTCCTCTCCGAACACCCTCACATAGAGGGTCGCGTTGCCGTCGTACTTGAAGTGGAGGGTGCACCGCCTGCCCAGGCCGCGCGCGCGGGCGAACAAATGCCAGCCGCGAGCCAGGGCTGCGTTGCCCGCGGTAGAGACCTCGACCGCGACCCATGAAGCCTTGCTGCAGCAGCCGTCCTCCTGCAGCCAGAGCCCGCCTAGACCCGTGGCCGGCAGCTCGCCGGCAAAGAAGCGTGGGAGCTGAAGCCAGGTGCCTGTGGGGTTCTCCGACCACACGACGAACTCCGGCATCACCTCCGCCGAGTGGAAGCACGGCCGGGGAGGCCGTGCGACCATGGCGCGCCTCCCTTCATCGACGGGGTTGCCACGACCTGGGCGACTCCCACCACGCGAAGAGACGCCGTCGCGGGCGCGAGGGCCACGGCGGGGGCCGCGGTGTGCTTGCGGGGACGGCCGCGCCCCCTCTTGGGCGGCGGAGAGCCGGGCCCCTGCTGGCGGGCCTTCCCCTTCTCCGCGGCCGAGAACCTCTTCGTAGGCGCCATGGGGGTCGCTATGAGCAATGAAGCGAGGAAGAAGAAGCGAGCGAGGCAGGAAGAGATGAGCGACGGGGGCTCCGCCCCCTCCTCATTTACAGCGGGAGAAGGCCAACCGGCGATCCCCACGATCACAGGTAATGATAATTTTTCTCTGCATGCAGCAGGGACTCGTCAAGTCGGGCAGTTACCGAGGCAGCGTGGGGAAGCGGAGACGCCCACGTCCAATCAATCGCCACGCGTCAAGCGAGGCCGCAGGCTGTTGGGGCCCGCGGTGCTCCGCACTTGCCCTTTGGCTTTGCCTCGAAGCCAAGTCCGAGCGCGCCTTGGGCCCGGGGGCTACTGTCGGCGTCCTGAAACGGGGGTCCCCAGACTTGCCTGCCTGCGGCCCACGGCATGGCTTCACCAGCGGCCCTGTACGGCCCATCTTCACCAGCCAACACTCAAGACCCTCGCGAGGGCCCAAGCCTCGCGAGGCGGACGACACAAGACCTCCTCGGGGATGGCCTCACCAGGCTGGCTCGCGAGGGGCGGAGAGATCAAGGCAAGGGACACCTCGCGAGGTTCCTGTGACGCAAGCCATGACGACCGTGGCCAGGCGGGCGCCAGCGCGCGCAATGTCCTCGTTTCCTCTTTGGTGCTAAAGAGGCAAGCGCATGCGAGGAGTCCCGAGGCATCAGGCCAAGGTTTCCATATCGATGCAACGAGACCAAGACCAGCAGGACGACAGGACAGAGGTCACCGTGGAGCCCAAGGCGGCGTCACCACCAGAGCCTTTGGCAGGCGAAGACCACCTTTAGTCAGGATAACTTGTACTAGTTGTCTCCCTTCCAATTTGGTCGTTGTTGGATCCCTTCCCGCTCAATATTTGCGGAGAGAACCAGGGCCGCTATAAATAGGACTAGCCACCATCGTAGCAAGAGGAGATCACTCAGATCATCATCGACCACACAAGTTCACCAAGCACCAGAGCACCTCTCCTCAGGAGGCTGTTCTCCCCTTGTAACTGTTCATCCTCACCCCAAGAGGCAATCCACCACACCACACTGGAGTAGGATATTACACCCCATCGGTGGCCCGAACCAGTATAAACTCTTGTGTCTCTCGTTCCTTGGGTTCGTCGAGCTAGGCCTTGCGATTGTTGCGAGAGCGATCTAGGGAGAGAGAGATCTTCGGGCGCACCCCAGTGTTCGAACCTTAAGGGTTTTGCCGGAACCCGAAATCCGACAAATACTTTTATGTATTTTTCCTCTTTTCCAGCGTATATGTGTGGTCTGTATAATACATACGTTGAGGCCTTGAGACTATATACAGAGTGGCATAATGGCAGACTGATAGCGCCTTGATTTACCTCTCCAGGATCGTTTGAGTCCGTTGCCGGTCGTTCCCACCTCACGGCACGGGCAAGTAACCTATTATACGATTGAACCTTTGATGTATTATGCAGCCCATTGAATTCTTCACAGAAATTCCAATGAATCAGATTGATCCCTAATTCCGGGAAAAACAAACTTGGTCTTATATATCTATCTATCAACATTGTTGCCGCCTCACCATGCATGTATCAGATTGGTCTGCATCTCCTCCAGAGGCACCATGTAATTTCTGCAGTAGCGCTGCTACATGAACAAGTAGAACATACCTGACAAGACAGCTGTCAATGAATGCTATGAGGTTTAGGAGAGACTTTGTGGATGTTTTTGCCTGTTACCACGTGTTGGCCACTAGAACAAGTAGACATTTTATATGGCCCTTTTTTGTCTGTACGTTGTGTATGTCATGTGTTAGAACCGGGATTGTTTTTGGTTTTGGCCTCGATAATACTAACTCTACCCTTTAGTTCAATCAGTTTCAAGGCCGCCCTTTTGCTCTCCACAATTCAGCCCTCTATTTTCCTGTTTGAAAAATATGTGCTTATGTCATTGTGTTTGTTGAACTGTACAGGATAACAATAGTGGAGTGACTTGCAGGTGCCTCATGTGGATTTTTGTTCAGTAAGATCAACCTGACGCCTTATATTTTAATTTGGACAGTGGGACTTGGTTTTATGTATTTAGTGGTTCTACAAATGGTTCTGCTATGGTTGACATCACAATTCTTCTAATGAGTAGGTAATTTTAACACCCTCTACTATTTTATTGGTGTTCAGTTCTGTAATACCCATTGGCGTTGGCTGGCAAGTATTATTAGTTTATATGAGCCTGATCATTTATACTGATGTAACTGATCTGAAAGGATTGGAGTAGCTTGGAAAAATCAACTTAAATGGTGACTCCACATATTTTCACAAGGAGGTTATTACACGCAAAAAAAAGTTCCTCTTAGAGCATTGCCTTCAGTTTCCCCCCTTCTACCATATAGTAGTACTGATTATATGTGTCATCTCTATATTAATTTAGTTGCGACTTTTGCGTATGCCTTGAGAGTTTTGTATTTGCTTCTCAATTGGTTTCGTTTAGTTACAGCAGTATGCCAAATAATCCAAAAATAATTAATTAAATCACTGGACCGGCCGGATATAAAGAGCATGATTTATACCATCAAATGAACATATATTTTATATGAAATGAAGGCACAATCTTAAATCTGTGGGTGCATGCACTGCTTCCTGCCTCTGTGCTCGCAATTTAAATGCAGTATATTTTACTCACTAATACATCTTGAACAATCTAAAAAATATATAGCTTGGTTTATCTTTGTAACTCCTTATCTGATTTTTCCATTTTCCACATTGTTGTGTCTATTTTCTTAGTTTGGTCTTGTGTAAATACTTGTCTTAGGGGTCTCTATATTGCATATACACGGAATCTTCAATTTGTCTCAAATGCTCAGTGGTAAAAACCATCCATGCTGGCGGTTCTTATCAGTGTGATGGTATGCTAACTGTTTCTGATATAATTCTGCTCTAAAAGCCCTACACTATTTTTGTCTTGTCGATACGTCGTGCACACAAATGCTGAGTTAAAAGGTCATAACTTTACACTAATTTAAGATTGTCTTGATCTCAAGTGTTGGCTCCTGCAGCATTGCATTTCACCAAGTGAAATGCTACATTTCTACTCCTAACCCATTTCTCTCTTTCTTAGTGTTTTTCTTATGTAGGTTGGAAGAAAAGAAGAAGATCCAGAGAAGATCTTAGTAATAAGATAGTTTTGACTTTGTGAAACTTGCTACCTATCGATGAAACTGTGTAATATTGATGAAACTATGTATATGTATGGATGAAACTTGCTACTATTGGTAACATGTGTTGGATATGTGTTGGATGTGTGTGTGTGTGTGTGTGTTTGATTTTGTGTGAAAATGAATTGATATAAGAAAAAACAGAGTTAAATGGGGCAATATAGGCTCTTTGCCATCAGCTGGCAGACGGCAAAGGCTGCAGGCTCTTTGCCATAGCCTGCAGCCTTTGTCGTCTGCCAGCTGATGGCAAAGAGCCATGCCCTTTGTCGACCGTTGGCTGAAGGCAAAGGCCTTTGCATCTTTGCCGTCCGACAGCAGACGGCAAAGTGCCCTTTGCCGTAGCTCGTTTAGCCGGACGTTTTGCCGTCTGCTGGCTGACGGCAAAGTTGCCGTCCGCCATGGCAGATGGCAAAGTTCCTGATTCCTGTAGTGTAACAACTACCGCTCTACTTTCGTTCGAGGGACCGAGCTATCCAGAAGGCAAATAATAAGCGGTACTCCGTGCGGTACTAGGACAATGGTAGTTCCGCCAGAGCGGTACTATCGCGTCGCCGGAGCGGTACTTCCGCTTAGTTGTAGTATGCCCAGTAAACCTGCGGTAGTAGAGTAGTAGTCAGAGCCACAGTACCGCCGGAGCGGTACTACCACGCTAAACTGCCGCTCTACTACCACCCATTTATAGAACCTAAACAACAAGCGGAAGTGAGGGCCGCACTGAACTGCGGCAGTACCGCTAAAGCGGTACTACCGTTGAGCACAGGGGTACTACCGCTTAGAATGCTCTGAAAAGCCCAAGCACAAGGGAAGGCCAAGCTCAAATGCAGGGAAGGAGGGAGGTTGCAGAGGGACTGTGCACGTGTTAATTCCACCCAACCTTTCCGAAGTGGACCCCCTCTTAATAGTACGGTGTTCCTACGACTCAAATCCACAAAAAATGAAATGAAGGAAAAACACCGTCTTCGCAATAGCTCAGAGGGGCACGAATCGTCTTGTGCCATATGAGAAATTGTGATAGGTTGGGTAAATAGACCTCGATAAAACGCCAAATAAAAGATGCAAATAAAAGTGCAACAAGGTATTTTTGGGGGTTTTGGAACAATATATCTGAAAATAAAAGTGACAAATAATAGATCGGAAAGCAAATATGATGAAGAATAGACACGGGGGCCGTAATAGCACACGGTGGATAAACAAATTACTGTTGGGCAATTGATAGAACCTCAAATAATTATAACGATATCCAGGCAACGATCAATATATATGCATCACGTCCAAGATTAGTAGACCGACTCCTGCCTGCATCTACTATTGTTACTCCACACATCGATCGATATCCATCATGCATCTAGTGTATTAAGTCCATGGAGAAACGGAGTAATGCAATAAGAACGATGACATGATGTAGACGAGATCTATTCATGTAGGAATAGCCCCATCTTGTTATCCTTAATAGCAACGATACATACGTGTTTTGTTGCCCCTTCTGTCACTCGAAAAGAACACCGTACGATCGAACCCATCACAAAGCACCTCTTCCCATGGCAAGAAAAATCGATCTACTTGGCCTAACTAAACCAAAGATTCGAAGAAGAAATACGAGGCTATAAATAATCATGAATATAAGAGATCAAAGACTCAAATAATATTCATGGATAAAAGATCTGATCATAAACTCAAAATTCATCGAATCCCAACAAACACACCACAAAAGAGTTACACCAAATAGATCTCCAAGAGACCATTGTATTGAGAATCAAGAGAGAGAGAGAGAGAGAGAGAGAGAGAGAGGGGGGGGAAGCCATCTAGCTACTGCCTACGGACCCGTAGGTCTATGATGAACTACTCACGCATCATCGGAGAGGCACCAATGAGGATGATGAACCCCTCCGTGATGGTGTCTAGATTGGATCTCGTGGTTCTGGAACTTGCGACGGCTGGAATTGTGTTTCGTCGCCTCCCCTAGGGTTTTTGGAATATTTGGGGATTTATAGGGCGAAGAGGCGGTGCGGGAGACCACCGAGGTGGGTTGTGCTCCCCTCGAGCCCCCCTCTGGTACTTCTTTGGCCCATCTTGTGTCTTCTGGTCCAGAAAAATTATCCAAAAAGTTTCGTTGCGTTTGGACTCCATTTGGTATTGATTTCCTGCGAAGTAAAAAACAAGAAAAAATATCAACTGGCACTGGGCACTATGTCAATAGGTTAGTCCCATAAAATGATAGAAAGTTGCTATAAAATGATTGTAAAACATCCAAGAATGATAGTATAACAGCATGGCAAACAAAAATATAGATACGTTGGAGACGTATCACGCGACGACATAGTCTGATCAGAGATCTTGTGTTTCCACCGGAGTGCATAAACTCATCGTTGAAGCCGTTTGTACCATCCGCCCTTATTCGTCTACCGACACCTCGATAGTCGGATACCTATGAAGGAGACAACAGAAGACAAAGATGTCCCATACGGCCTGCCTCCCGCTACTGTCGCACCACCTTCGATCCGACAACAACATGCTAAACATGACACCTCCGCCAGAGCCACCGTGCATCACCGGCCGCTAGCAGGCATGACTTGACGTCTCCATATAAGACGCCCTGCGTAGCATCCGCCGGTAGCGCATCCACCGGTGGCTTCACCTGCCGGCGACAGGCACCGCCCGAAAACTCCGAAAGAGGCACATGCGTCACCTGTTGAGCCACATCGAACCCGATCTGTTGATGGAAGGGACGTCCCATACCGCCACCAGCCTCAGAAGGCCGTCACCACCTCGAGATCCAGACTCCGAATCGCCCACACGATCCCAGAGTCCGCCGCTGTTGATGACGAGGGGCCGCCACCCCGATTCCGGGCGCTATAGGGAGGACCCACCGTCGCGCTAGCCGACAACAACAACCGCCGCCGCGATCCCGCATCATGAGCCGTCGACGCTGGAGGAAGCTCCAGCCGCCACACGCGTCCTGTGACGTCCCCGGGCGCGGGATCCAAGATCTGCCGCCACCATCGCCGCCACGAGGACCCACCATCTGGCCCATCATCCCCGGCGGAGGGGACGCCGCCGCCGCCATGTTCGGATCTGGGCCGAAGTCGCTGCCGTGTCCGCCAAGACCGGATCCGGGCCGGCCGCCGTCGCCGCCACCGGCCACGCCCAGCCCCGCCTCTATCCTCTGGCCATCTCACCCGCATCACTACAAACGCCTCCAGCAGGAGCCACCACGCCGCCATGGATCAAGGAAGAGGCCGCACCTCCGCGGATCTGGCGCCCTCGCCGCCGTACAGTCTGGGAAGGAGGAGTAGCCCTCCGCCGCCGCCGTACAGTCTGGGAAGGAGGAGTAGCCCTCCGCCGCCGCCGTCAAACGCATGGGCTCTGCCCGGCGCTGTCTCCCGGCGGCGGCGGAGGGGAAGGAGGGATGGGATCGAGGCGGCTGGGGGCTAGGGTTGCCCCCCCCCATCACCCTGGAGGGGCGAGCGACGAGGGGGTACGAGGGGGTCCCAACCAGGCCGCCTCCGCGTCTTACCATGCCACCTCCACGTCTCCTGTTGTTCCCGCCGCCGCCGCCATGCCTCCCCAAAATTGGCGCAGCGGATTTGTAGCCCCACGTCCTGCGACCACCACCGGAATGGAAGAGCCGGCGAGAAAGAAGGTTGCTTCCATTGGAATGGAAGCGTCGGATTATGTGTGTGATGATCTTGCAAAGTTTGTCATATTTTGTACTTTTGTTAAATTCATATGCATTGGGAGGAAACAAAAATGTGGATCGACTGCCGTGCGGCATCTGTCGGAGTTGGGTGTTTCTGGTGATTAAAAAAAGCTTTTTGTAAAAAAATACTAGGTGATTTAAAAGGTCTTATATTATTATTTTACACAGAGAGAGGATATTTTACTTCAATCACAATTTAATGATGTAAAATACATCATTTTTTCTTTTGAAAATGTAAAATACATCATCTATCAAGTCCAGTCCAAACCGTCAAGTTGTGGACGTGTCGTCGCTCGCCGTCTCTGACATGTTTATCCCCTTCGACTCCCACTTGACGCCTTCTGTTCCTCGCATGCTCCAAGTCTTCCGTTTCTTCCAGCAGCTTCTCCCCCTTCCCCACTATACTTCCAAGGAAAGGCGAGAACCCTAGCCTCACGAGCACCGCGCAGCGGAAGCCGCAAGAGATCCCGACCATCACCGCGATGCAGGCCCCGACGAACCCCCCCGTCGACCTCCCGCCGCTGGTGGCGCCGCCCCCGCGGGTGAAGGCGCCGACCCCGCGCCCCCCTCCGCCGGCTTCGCTCCAGCCCGACTCCCCGGGCGTCTTCTTCACCAACGCTGCCGCAGCTGCCCCACTGGGCTCCGCCCACCGCCGCATCGCCATCGCCGTCGATCTGTCCGACGAGTCCGCCTACGCCGTAAGCTGGGCCGTCGCCAACTACCTCCGGCCCGGGGACGCCGTCATCCTCCTGCACGTCCGCTCCACCAATGTCCTCTATGGCGCCGATTGGGGCTCCGTCACCCCCACATCCCCCGAAGACGACGCTGAGGTCGCCGCGCGCAAGATGGAGGAAGACTTCGACGCCCTCACCGCTTCCAAGGCCGACGACCTGGCCAAGCCACTCGAGGAGGCCAAGATCCCCTACAAGATCCACATCGTCAAGGATCACGACATGAAGGAGAGACTCTGCCTCGAGGTGGAGAGGCTAGGGCTTAGCGCGGTGATCATGGGGAGCAAGGGGTTTGGTGCGGCGCGGCGGGCCAGCAAGGGAAGGCTCGGGAGTGTGAGCGATTACTGCGTCCACCACTGTATTTGCCCCGTCGTGGTGGTGCGTTCCCCTGATGATGCTGTAGCAGAGGGCGGGGAGTCCGCCACTGCGATGGAGGCGGCGGTCGGTGCAGAGGACGTGCTGCACCCTGTGCCAGAGGAGGATGCTGAGTACCATGACGCCGCTGAGGAGCACAAGGGTAATTGTCTCTATACTTTTACCTCCGGCTTTGACTAACCACTGAAAATTGAAGTCAAATTCGATATGTTCGACAAATTCTATAGGTACAGTTGCGAACTTAGGCTACTATATGTCTAGCTAAATGCTACTTACACACTTATACTGAGCTTGACTATAGGATTTGTAAGGTTTATGCGGATTACACTTCATTAGTGTTAGTTTTTAACCAAATACCTATGTCTGATCCACAGGGTAATACATGAAGGGTTTTTATCAGTTTTGCCACTAGTTTTGTCACTCTACTCAATTTGCCATTAGAAGTTTCAACTAGCGTTCTCTCTACAAGTCACTGTAACCTGTGGGTCCTAGTTTTCAGTACACAGAGAATGAAATTAGAAGCAAAATAGCTTCATGCGCGGCCGCACGGGTGATCGAATCCCCGTGTGTCGTTATTTTTTCTTCTAAGTTAATTCTCTTTTGCTGACAATTAGGACCCAGAAGTTTTAGGGGAGCGCTGGCAAGTAGTGTCCATGGGTATTTTGGTCACTTCACCCTGGTCAATGGCCTTTGACCGAATGGTAATGGTGTCGAGTGGCATTTTTTAGCACACGCTTAACGGAAGGATGTCATTTTTGAGTAGTTGAAACTTTTAATGGCAAAATTGAGTAGTGTGACACAACTAGTGACAAAACTGATAAAACTCCTAGTTTTAATGCCTATCAATTGCTATCCTTGCATAGTTTGTAACTTCATCCAAATCTACTGTTCGATTTGAACTTACCACGTTGATGGACTAATAAGCTTGTGTTATTAGTGGTCAGACATGGGCTAATAAGCTTGTGTTATTAGTACGACACATTGGGCATATGTATACACACTACAATCGGAAATTGTATTTGCTGTCATTTTCAGCATGGACAGAAAGGCTATTATCTGTTGATTAGTATGTATGTTTGTTGCTTACCTGATTGATCATTTTGTAGTACATATTTGCTTTGATTTACATTTGAATTAGTTTAGTGTTATATTTATTAAGGCCTGCATACCCGGCTTGTTGGGCTTAGATAAAAATAAAGCTTGCTGGTTGGGATTCTTTCTCTCTCAAACACAAATGCTTTGCATCTTGATGCGTTAATAGAAACAAAATAGTTATATCACAAGTCTAGGACCAAGGCTGTGAGCACCACTGACAACCCAGCTCTAACATTACATTTCTCCCAACCTGGCTACAGCTGTTGGACACTGGCAGCACCTGCCAAGTGCCATTCCTGCCTTTGCCTGGTTGGTTAGGAGTACTACTCATCCTCGCCTCCTTTATTTTTGTGCTTAGCAATGGATTAATGCTTGGCTCTCTCTTCTGGCCTCCTCACCTTGTCAATGATGGAGATTCAAGCTTTGCCTTGTGGCTATTGCTGATAAAGCATATATTTTCTTTGGCCTCCTGTATTGACACCGGTACGAGTGTCACGTGCCAATTACAGGCTAACAAGCAGCTTCTACATGACTATCTATGCCACATATAAGCCCAGAACCAATCTCAGCTCAGCTGTGGCTTATCATTCATATGGAGCCTTTATGTCCCAACTCCAAACTAAGTCCTCCTTTCTGGTGCTTAATTTGTTGTATGCATGGTTACTATTCCACTATTCCATTAGGATTTCGCTTCGATCTCACTCCAAAATTTTCCGGGAAGAGGATGGGAGGGGAAGAGAATAGGAAGATGCTGGGGCATTGATTACTAGATTGTAATTGTACTAAGAAGTTGCTGGGGCATTGATTAGTACTCCCTCTGTAAAGAAATATAAGGGCGTTTAGATCACAACAACAACAACAACAACAACAACAACAAAGCCTTTAGTCCCAAACAAGTTGGGGTAGGCTAGAGGTGAAACCCATAAGTTCTCGCGACCAACTCATGGCTCTGGCACATGGATAGCAAGCTTCCACGCACCCCTGTCCATAGCTAGTTCTTTGGTGATACTCCAATCCTTCAGGTCTCTCTTAACGGACTCCTCCCATGTCAAATTCGGTCTACCCTGACCTCTCTTGACATTCTCCGCACGCTTTAGCCGTCCGCTATGCACTGGAGCTTCTGGAGGCCTGTGCTGAATATGCCCAAACCATCTCAGACGATGTTGGACAAGCTTCTCTTCAATACCCTTATATTTCTTTACGGCGGGAGTAGATTGTAATTGTATAAATTTAAATCGTACTATAGAAAAATTAGCAACAAGCCTTCTTAGTAACAGTCAGTTCTTAGGGAATGTAGGCAGGCCACCCTAGACACACAATTTCAGTTTTGAAAACTATTGGTAATCGAGGGTATTGTCATTTGTCTAGGGAAAGTATAGTTAAAAGGTTGGTCTGGATTGATTGATCCCACTTTATTCTGTAGTTCCACTTGATGCCTTTTGATCCTTGAGTATCAGACATCGGAATATGAAGGTACTGTGTCATCCTAGACACACTGTTTTACTTTTGAAATCGGTCTAACCAAGGGCATTGTTTGGGAAAAGTATACTTAGAATTTACTAGGTTATGTTACTGTTTGATCCATTCTCGTTGGTATTCATTATGTGCTTCAACCAGTGGGCTTTTGTTAATAGAGAAACTATAGTTCATCCCAGATTGCCAGTTGTGATTGTTTAATTACCATTACCGTTAACGTATACTTTGACAAAACTGGCTTATTTGTTGTGCCTCGGATGTAAAGAATGTCGCATATGATGTACTGTATCTGCTGTTATATACAGCATGGCTGCACATAAGTGCATTTCCCTAAATACCTAGGCAATAGTTGAGCATATTCTAATGCTGTTCAAAATCAAGGAGTTTATGCACGAACTTGTGATTATTAAGGGGACTAGCTAACATTTAAGATTATTATGCCTTTTTTATTAACTGCTACCATTTTCCTATAATAACAAGCCGTGATCAATGTTAGGCATCTGTTTCCTTGTGAATTATGGCATGGGAAACTGAAAATGCACTTGAATTTCACTAGCTTTGAGCTTTTTTCCTTATTTGTGATTTTTCTGGTGGCTGTAATTATAAGATGCATTGACATGTATCTTGTCAAGGTTCTGGGTTATCAGTTGAGCTAATACATACTGGTGTTATTTATGCAGATACTTGATTGGATCTATGCATCCATGTACTGTTGGATCCAGGTGAGCATAGAATTAAATGTTTCAGTTTGTTCTGTATGATCGGCTAGTCGCTTTAGGGTAAATTTTCGCTCTCTTGGGAGTAATTCGCATGTCCGTTTTTACGATGTTGTATCTTGCAACCTGTACAAAATGAAGACATCATGCAAATATAGTTCCGTTTTAACCTGTCATCCTTGTCTCTTCTTTATTTCCATAGGAAACAAAATGCATCTCTTGCACAAAAGTTTGTAAGGACACATATGCATGTCTTACTATTTTGTTCTTTAAGATGTACTTCCTCTGTAAATAAATATAAGACGTTTTAGATATTTCAATATGGACTACATACGGACTGAAATGAGTTAACAAATACACTAAAATTTGTCTATATACATCCGAATCAGAAAAGAGTTAGAACATCTTATATTTGTTCATGGAGGGAGTACATTTTGTTGTATAGGTTGTAGTGAGCTCATGAATATCCTATGTAAATAACAAATCAGATGTCCTATCTCTACTTGGCTTAAGACCAGCTAAGGGGGAACTCTGTAACTTAAAGATAAGTTTCCTAAGTAAGGTGGGGATCCTATCACTGAGAAAGAAGTATGGGATGCTATTTGCTTAAGGGCCAGCTAGGAACTATTGGTCCTTCCATGTGGATTGCTTAGCCCACATAACATTGTGTCAATGGCCCACATGGTCGTTTCATGCTCCAAGGCTCTGGAAAATCCAAGGTGGGCCTGGAGAACCTTATATACTCCTTCCGTTTCTTTTTAGTCTGCATATAAGGTTTGGTCAAAGTCAAACTTTGTTAAATTTGACTAAGTTTATAGAAAATAATATTGAGATTCACAATATGAAATCAATATTGTTAGATGCATCATGAAATTAATTTTCATATGATATAGCTTTAGTATTGTAGATGTTGATATTTTTTCCTACAAAATTGGTCAAACTTTACAAAGTTTGACTTTGGCCAAATCTTATATGCGGACTAAAAAGAAACGGAGGGAGTACTTATCATGTTGAAATCGAGGTTGAAGAGCTCAGTGGCCCCAGCCTTTGATACTACCTCTAAAGAATCCTAACCTTTAGCTAAAAGTGGATGTGTTTCATAAGGTCATATCCCTGACTTAGCTCCCTTGGATGTTCGTTTTCCCCTCCCCTTTGACCATTGTTAAAGAGTCCACCTTACCTTAACTCCAGTGTGACATTGTTCTAAAGGATCCCCGCCTCCAATATACTGGAATTTTGAGGAAGTAAACTTTTGGAGTAGGATTTTGCATTCAGACTGACAACAACTAAAAATCTTGTTTGCGGCGTAAAGGATCCCCGCCTCCAATATACTGGAATTTTGAGGAAGTAAACTTTTGGAGTAGGATTTTGCATTCAGACTGACAACAATTAAAAATCTTGTTTGCGGCGTACTACCTCTGTAAACTAATATAAGACCTTTTAGATAACTAAGATAGTGATCTAAAAGCGAAAGTGCCCTTCTCAGCTCGAGCTCATATGAGCTTGAGTGAACAGTAAAATCCAAAAAAAATTCTGATTTTTTTGTGGTAACATTTTACAAATATTTCCAATGCTTGCAAAGTTTCATCATGAAATGACATTCGTTGAAGTCGTGGGAAAAAAAAAACAAAATCAGCACTCCAAAAATGACTTTTTTAGAGCATGGTTTTTGGTTTTTTTGCCAAGTCTTCCATGAATGTTATTTTGTGATGAAATTTTGCAAGCATGTAAAACATTTGTCAAATGTTGACTGTTCACCAAGCTCATATGAGCCAGGGTCTTATATTAGTTTACGGAGGGAATACTTTAGCTGAAACAAGTCCTCAGTGTTTGCGTTCAGCCTCTAACTCTGTCTTTTTGTTTGACAGCATGTAAAGGTTCTAGCAGTCGACTGTTGGCTGAGTGCTACCTCGTGGTTTCTGCTGAGCACATTAGCTGTTTGTTAGACTTTACTGTTCATGTCGATCTGTGCTTCCACTCTGTTGTATTTGGTGAACATTTGTTCTCTAGAACTTTTGTGCTTCTTGGATATCAAATTATATGTTGCTGATGTGACAGTTTGACTACTTAGAGAACCACATGATCGCGCGCTATACTTACTCGGTTTTGCTAAACATCTTGCAACTGAAATTCATCTTCGATTGAACCGATTTTGTGGGGAGGAGATAGCGCCGAACATTGAGCTTGAGTCCGGAATGTTATCGGGGAGGACCTCATGAAAAGTGGGGATGATGTGGCTTATTGCAGCTTGCTGTCGAGTGGGAGGAAGAGGGTTCCCCGGTTGGGTTGGGGCGCTTCCGTTTTGACCCCTCCCTTAGATTAGGCAGCGCCTGAGCTTGAGCCGGGGATGTGGGCTCATGAAGACCTTGCCGGAGGCGGCGACGTGGTGACGCCGGACAGTGTCACCACCGGTGGGGTAGTGTGAGGGAGAAGCCTAGTACTTCCTCCGTTCCAAAATATAAGTCTTTCTAGAGATTCCAATAGGTGATTACATACGAAGCAAAATGAGTGAATTTACACTCTAAAATATGTCTACATACATCCGTATGTTGTAGTCCATTTGAAATGTCTAAAAAGACTTATATTTTGGAACGGAGGGAGTAATTCGCATGCTTATCGTATCTTTTGTGGAACATCCAGAATTTTCTTAATGCGTATCTTTATGAACAGATGGATGTCTCTGTTAGAGATTGCTTAAGTTTTAGTAGTATTATTCTCCGTATGGCCTTTTTTTCAACATGCCAATTTCATTGAGAAAGCCCTGAGAAATTGCAAATGACCAAAATTTATAAAACGACCATTGTCACTGGATCTAGCACAGCACTGAAGGTCTGTACCGCACGGTTGCTTCCCGTCAGCCAGGCCAAATGCTCAAAAGGCTGGCGACTGCATTGCTGTGATCCATTCTACTAAGAAAAGAGTTGCATCACTTAAGAGTATGATTTATTCTGAGTTAGAACGCGGCAACTGGGCTCTAGAATCTTCTGTTATTCAGATAATCATTTCCTTTAATAATTCAGATAGCCTTTTGGCACGTAAATATGTTGGAAGTATTCGTATGAATGGGCTCTAGAATGTTCTCTTATTCAGATAACCTTTTGGCACGTAAATATATACAGTATAGATATACGGAAAGTACTACTAGTATGGTGTCGTTTGCTACTGTTGTAAGCAATTATGACAAGTCTGGATTAGTTTATTGCAGCCTTTTGGTCTGGATTGGCGTTGTTTGGTTGGCCGGTTTGGAATTCTTCTCATGGTAATCAGTCCAGCTTGGATGTGCTGCGATGCTGGCATCGCCTCTCTTTTGTGTGTGGAACCTTTATCATGTTTTTTTCTTTGTACTCTGGAACCTTTATGTGTTATTTGCATGAAGATCCTAGCAAAATCACGTCATGTCTAAAACCTAGATGTGCGTTACAAAGTAGCTAGTGAACATATCCTTCATAACACTAAACTCCCTAGTCTTAAAGAGCCCACATTCAATTGAGGTCTCTAGTTAGAATTGGGTAACCCGATTTTGACCGCGTCAACAATTTATCAAAGTTCTCTCATTCAATTTTTGTATACAATATACTATGCTTCCTAATTTTTAAGGCCTCACGATTAATTGAGGTGTTCAATTTAGAATTTGGACATCCAATTTTGACCGAGTCAATAATTTCTCAAGGAGCTCTCCTATTCGATTCCTTTAATTCTCCATGTTCCCTAATTTGAAGCTCTTTCATGCAATTGAGGTATTCAATTTTGGATTTGGTATATGATTTTGACCGGGCTAACAATTTTTTAAATCAATCAGCAGCAACCGACCCACATCAATTCCACGCCCCCTCCCACGACCTAAAAAAACCCGGCCACCAAGTGATATTGTAGCATCAATATAGTACATGCTGCCACCGATGGAGAAATTTCCTCACATAAATATACATTGGTTAGTGGATAACACATAACTACATGAGAAAGGCCCATCAAATCACCGCACTATAAATAAAAATAAAACACACTCAATCATCTCCCCCACCGGCCAAACTAAATATTTAATCAGTTCCAAAATATAAGGGGTATTATTTTTTGGAAAGCCAAATTTCTTTAACTTTGATCAAGTTAAGATAAAAAGTATCGACATCCACAATATTAAAGAAAAAGTATGGAAATTGATTTCATGATGAATCTAGTCATACCGATTTAATATTATGGATTGATATATTTCTCTACAAATTTGATCAAATTTAAAATGTTTGACTTTTTGAAAAAGTAATACACCTTATATTTTGGAAGAGAGTGAGTATCTTTTTTAAAGAAATCCAACAACACCATCGCGCAGCAAAGGGTGCACAACCCTCCCAGTCTTCATGAAATTTCCTATTCCATCGTTTTAGATATCCAGTGATGCAAAAAAAGCAAGGACTACTTTCCTAATATTTCTGTTGTAGTAAATCCATGAGAACAATGAAATCTCTTGAGCGGCGCAAAATTTCAGAATTTCCATCATGTCCAGTAGCCGTGAAGAGGTCCAGTTTTAGACATCTCTTTCCTGTAATCTGCAAGGATGAGGGTTTCCTTATTAGACACTCCCTCCTTTCCGGTTTATAGGGCTCAATTCAAAAATCTCACCAACCAAGGTAGATGGTGAGTGGTGGAATACTTTTTATAGTTTGCAAAAGCACCTAATTAATGCTTTTGTTTTTCTCAAAAAATTATGTTTATAAATGCATTAATTGCATGCATAAAGTACATGCATTGGTCAATTTTCTCTTAATACTTGCATGCAATGATTTAATGCAACTTGAAACCTGAACATGTGATGAAAAACAATCAAATTGAGCCTTATAAAATGAAAAAAACTAAAATTTTAAGTGGCCATTAGCCGGCCTCCCAGCGATCGAGAAGGAGACGAATGAATGCTCTTGCTGCAATTCTGTGAGCAATCAGCGTCTATTAGGTGTGCATCTCGTCATTATTCTTTGTTGTTCAGATATGTTTAAAAAACTTTCTTACTCTCTCTGTTCATTTTTATAAGACCTTGAAAACATTTCAGACAATGTACAAAACATTTCATTTTGAGTTGTCTGAAATGACTTACAAAAATGAATGGAGGGAGTAGATTCCTTTCTGTTTATCAGCGATCATGATCCATTCCAAGCCCCTCATCTCCAGCTCAACTCGCACTTTGTGTAACAGAATAATTGACGTTTCACATTCTCCACCCCTTTTCGGGGGCGAATCAGCGTTCATGTCACCCACCTGCCCTCTACGTATTTGACTAATTGTGGATCATCAGACAGCACGTTGTCAGCATGGGCTCCTTCATTAGGATAATAATTTGGGGAGGACGCATTCCGCTTGTTCCATCACGCCATGTGACTTCCTGCTTCTGTTGTCGCGCCTACGGACGAATTCAGAATTGGTTGGTTATTCGGAATTGGATCAACGCAACTTTGGTGGCAATGGTACCGTCATATTTTTTACATCGTCGACAGTGACGAGTAAAGTACGAGCAGTGCGGGCAGGCTCGTCCGACAATTGTCTCCGGGAATTCAGAGGGAAAAGGCATACGAGAGGGCAAAGGCAAACACCACATCCATAGCTTGGTCCTTGTTTGGTCCATGACAACGACGACCATAATGGAGATCATGGAGGAGAAAGAAAACGACGACGACGACAACCGCAAAGACAATAGTAACACGTTCTCTGTTGGCACAGTCAAAACCGCTTGTTTGTCCATAAAAAAACCGCTTGTTTGTCCATCAAGGGCATCATCAGCTTGACTCTCTACGAGAGATTAGCTCTCGTTGTTTATCTGGCCCGGTAGCTCCGGGTTTCGATGCAGAGTTGCTGAACAATTTTATTCTGATAGATATGGAGTTGTTGGTCATGGGTATAGACTTGAGAAGCCAGGAGGAGCTAGATTTCTATAGGGCGTGCCATATGATATCCATGGGTATGGATATAAACTGGCCACGAGCTGCTAAGTTTGGGGTTGTTTATGCAGTGAAGTCATTGGATATATATAGAACCCGTCCGCGTCCTTGTCCCCCGGATAGCCGGTGCATAGCGTGGGACTCCTGTAGATCATGTACAGCGACACAAAGCGTAGCTTGAAGAGAACGTCATATCCAGCGGTTGCCATCGAGTTTTGAGTCTGATCGTCTGCTCCGACCTCGTTCCCTGGAAGCTCACAGCTCGTTTTAAGCACTGATACAGCTTTGCTACTCTTGAAGAAAGTTGCTGCTCCATCGAACCAGTTTATACTCTCTCTTTTCTTTTCCTGCTGCACTGCAAAAGGCAAAGCCAGAATGATCTAAATATTATTCTACCGAGTGAATCACATTATTCGCCTTTCCAAGGCAGCAGGGGTGGGTGACGCTGATCATTCATTCCTCCGGTTCCTGAACTCTCGGTTTTTCTGTTGGTACAGCTAAAAATCCGTGTTGCGGGTCCAAGCAAGCAAGCAGTCGACACCGCTTTACGCTCGTGGGACATGTAGTACGACCCACCGACCTGGTCCACGTATCCGCGTGCTTTCCAGCGGCCGGTCGTCACGCCATGCGTGTGTTATTACGGGAAATTTGATGGCCTCACGTGCGCAGTTTTCTTGCATAGCAACAAGGTTATATCTTGTTGTCTAACCACTGTTGTATTTTCTCGGCCCAAGGTATCATCTACTATCATGTTGCCCCTGATTACTGAATACCAACTGTTGTAGTAACTCTCTTTATTCAAGAGTAGCGCCGAAGCGAAAAAGGCTTCTTCCTCAAGATAGCCACCCAAAGTTAAGCACCTCGTCCACCTGGATCACATCGCAGCACTTCATAGATGCGCTAGTGAAGGAACAAGTCACTCCACTACAACACAAAAAGAGGTTGTGGTGGTGGTGTGCCACTGGTGTCACCATCCCGGCTTGTCGTGTCACCTCTCCTTTTCTCCCTCAATGAACGCGCACGTACAAGTACAGCCAGATCTTGGGCCATGTCCAACACTATCCCTAAAACGGACACGACACGGTATTTGTCCGTGGACCAAGCGGTGCCGCGTTAGGACATCTCAGTTTGCATCCTGTTTGCAAGAATCCCGACAACCAAACTGGTCGGCAGACCAATGAAGTACCGTGTTAATGGCAAATTGCATCCAGACGGTTGCGGGCTTTTTGAGTGTCCACGTTGGAGATGCCCTTACACCACTTCTCGTCACCTTCATCGACATCACCACTTTATTGGCCAGCACACTCCTTGTCGCCATTGCCCACTGCCATAGTTAATTTCTAGTACTACTCGACTACTCGACATAGTAACTTGGTGTAGGCTCCAGGAAAGAAAAAACTTCTCATAGAGACAAACTAGGCCGTGCAAAAATGCTTAAAGAGGTGTTCGTGAAAACAAATCATTTTTCTTAAGCATTCGTGCCTATATGTAAAGCAGAGGGTTTTGGTGCGCATCTTTGCCAAACCTAACCCCTACCCCACGCAAACATATTCATTGCATAATGAGAGAAATATATTAGTGGAAGCTAACTATTTAGATATAGAAGATTAGTTGGTGAAGGAAGATTAAAGTCTACATGAATCGTACATCAAAGAAGAATGTCAAATGGGCATGAAAGGAACAAAAGACATATTGTTTCCTCTTTGTCAAAAGATAACTCTTTTTACATCCAGAAATTCGCAGGCACACGTAGGTGCAGGGGCACGAACCTGCTCATTCATTCTCAGCCATCTAATTGCTTTAAGATTCATAAACTTGATTAGTCTTATGCCTTTGATTACTGTAGTGCGGGGTCCATTCATGCATGCTTTTTGCAGCTTTTGTCAGAGTTGCATACATCATCCACCCCACCTCCCATGCCTTTTTTTTATTTTAATCTACTATATATTTTGAACCAAAAGTATAAATTAAGTTTCCTTTGCATATTTGTGTTCGTCGTGACGAGAACTTTTGAAGAAGACCAATCTTGAATATATTTCGACAATTTTTCTATTTAAAAATTCAAGTTTCAAATATTGGAACTTGATACTCATAACATTAAGTTTTACCAAGTTTCATATGCTTTTAGGGTTTTAGGGTTTTGGGCTTAGGGTTTACGGTTTAAGTTTAAGTTTTGAAACATGCTAAATATATCATCATTCTATCAAGTTTTAGTAGTTGAAACTTGCCCAACCGCCCTGATTTGCGTCGCAATCTGCAAAGTAGTTGGATTCCGTATGAGGGCACGTCAAGTTTTAAGTTTCAGTTTCTGAAACTTTCGATTTTGCTGTTCGCTAGTACCAAGTTTCAACAGTTCAAACTTAATGAATTTATCAAAACTCAACAAAACAAATTCAAAATGGATCTTATTTAAAAGCCCTCGTCACAAGAAACACAAAAATTCAAACGAAATATAAATTAAAATTTTGATCCAAAAGTTACAACAGATTCAAATTTAAAAGTCAAAAGAAATGTGGGATGGGTGGAGCTGCCAAAGCTACAACAAAGTTGCACACATGGACCCCATCTAAGATAATTAAGAGCTAAAGCACATGCAAAGACCAAACCAGTTTCTGAATCACGAAGCAGTCGACAGTCAGAAATCTGCGTGCCGTCACACATTGGTGCTACGAATCGTCTTCCTATACATCCTTGGAATTTGCCTTTTGCCGGGTTATCTTCAGTTAAGGGGACACCTATATCCAAACACCACATGAATATTTTAACCTTCTTTATTCTTCCGAATATACCCTTTACGAAAGACACATCAAGTGTTGACGAGGTCAACATACTCCCTCGAATAAGTGTACACATAGAAATTTTAGGACATAATGGAGCGAAGTAAACAAAGCATCGGAAAGGTGCAAGTCATCATCTCTCTCTTCTTTAGTTATTTCACCCCCAATGATCTAAGTGCACGTAGAAATTGAGGAGACCATATGTTAAATATTATTGGTCATGATTACCGGGTGATGAGAGGAAAATATTTGTTTCTACTTTATAGTGCATTGAGGAGATAAATGTACATTCTTTTGTGGACAAAATTTGAAGGCAAACTTCCATTTTTTCCGTGGATGGAGGGAGTCCAAGAATTTAATGGTGAAACCCTCAGAAGTGTGTAACTTGCAAGGAAACATCGGGATCTTGAGATAGGTTGACCGTCACCAATCTATAGATTAGATGCAACCAAGCCTTCCACATGTCCCAATTAATTAGAGTCCTTTGAAGCTCGATATTTAAAAAATCGGCCATGAACTGCATCAAACCTTACTAGAATGAGGAATTATTGAATTCGTGCACCGACCAGTTGCTCCAGAAGTCCGAACTGATGAAGGGAGGTGGGCAATATATTTCAATACTCCCCCTCACGTCTAGGCTATTTTAGTTCTTAGACGTGGGATCGATGTAGGCCGCAGAATCATTTATTTTTAATACTGCGTTGGCAGGGTCTTGAACTCAAGACCTTTTTGAAGGAAATATGCCCTAGAGGCAATAATAAAGTTGTTATTTATATTTCCTTATATCATGATAAATTTTTATTATTCATGCTAGAATTGTATTAACCGGAAACTTGATACATGTGTGAATACATAGACAAAAACAAAGTGTCCCTAGTATGCCTCTACTAGACTAGCTCGTTAATCAAAGATGGTTAGGTCTCCTGACCATAGACATGTGTTGTCATTTGATGAACGGGATCACATCATTAGAGAATGATGTGATGGACAAGACCCATCCGTTAGCTTAGCATTATGATCGTTTAGCTTTTTTGCTATTGCTTTCATCATGACTTATACATGTTCCTTTGACTATGAGATTATGCAACTCCCGAATACTGGAGGAACACCTTGTGTGCTATCAAACGTCACAACGTAACTGGGTGATTACAAAGATGCTCTACAGGTGTCTCCAATGGTGTTTGTTGAGTTGGCATAGATCAAGATTAGGATTTTTCACTCCGAGTATCGGAGAGGTATCTTTGGGCCCTCTCGGTAATGCACATCACTATAAGCCTTGCAAGCAATGTGACTAATGAGTTAGTTGCGGGATGATGCATTACGGAACGAGTAAAGAGACTTGCCAGTAACGAGATTGAACTAGGTATGATGATACTGACGATCGAATCTCGGGCAAGTAACATACCGATGACAAAGGGAACAACGTATGTTGTTATGCGGTTTGACCGATAAAGATCTTCGTAGAATATGTAGGAGCCAATATGAGCATCCAGGTTCTGCTATTGGTTATTGACTGGAGATGTGTCTCGGTCATGTCTACATAGTTCTCGAACCCGTAGGGTCCGCACGCTTAACGTTCAATGACGGTTTGTATTATGAGTTATGTGATTTCATGAACAAAGCTTGTTCGGAGTCCCGGATGAGATCACGGACATGACGAGGAGTCTCGAAATGGTCGAGAGGTAAATATTCATATATTGGAAGGTTGCATTCAGACATCGGAATGGTTTCGAGTGATTCGGGCATTTTTCCGCAGTACCGGGAGGTTACCGGAACCCCCCGGGGAAAGATATGGGCCTTATGGGCCATAGGAGGGAGGCTAACCAGCCCACAAGGGGTTGGTGCGCCCCCCACAAAGGAGGAGGCCGAATTGGACTTGGGAAGGGGGCGCCACCCCCCTTTCCTTCTCCTACTCCCTCTCCTTCCCCTTTCCCCCCTCCGGTAGAAGGAGAAAAGGGTGGGGCCGAATCCTACTAGGATTGGAGTCCTAGTAGGACGCCCCTATCCCTGGCGCGCCCCTTGTTGGCCGGCCTCCTCCTCCCCTCCTTTATATACGGGGGCAGGGGGCACCCCAAACACACAACAAGTTGATCTTTAGCCGTGTGCGGTGCCCCCCTCCACAGTTTTACACCTCGGTCATATTGTCGTAGTGCTTAGGCGAAGCCCTGCGCCGGTAACTTCATCATCACCGTCACCATGCCGTCGTGCTGACGAAACTCTCCCTCGGCCTCAACTGGATCAAGAGTTCGAGGGACGTCACCAAGCTGAACGTGTGCAGATCGCGGAGGTGTTGTGCGTTCGGTACTTGGATCGGTTGGATCGCAAAGACGTTCGACTACATCAACCGCGTTACTAAACGCTTCCGCTTTCGGTCTACGAGGGTATGTGGACACACTCTCCCCGCTCGTTGCTATGCTTCTCCTAGATAGATCTTGCGTGATCGTAGGCAATTTTTTTGAAATACTACGTCCCCCAACAGTGGCATCAGAGCCAGATTTATGCGTAGATGTTATATGCATGAGTAGAACACAAAGAGTTGTGGGCGATAATAGTCATACTGCTTACCAGCATGTCATACTTTGATTCGGCGGTATTGTTGGATGAAGCGGCCCAGACCGACATTACATGACCGCGTTCATGAGACTGGTTCTACCGCCGTGCTTCGCACATAGGTGGCTAGTGATGGTGTCTGTTTCACCAACTTTAGTTGAATCGAGTGTGACTACGCTCGGTCCTTGTTGAAAGTTAAAACATCACACTTGACGAAAAATCGTTGTGGTTTTGATGCGTAGGTAAGAACGGTTCTTGCTAGAAGCCCGTAGCAGCCACGTAAAACTTGCAACAACAAAGTAGAGGACGTCTAACTTGTTTTTGCAGGGCTTGCTGTGATGTGATATGGTCAAGACGTGATGATATATAAATTGTTGTATGAGATGATCAAGTTTTTGTAAAAGTTATCGGCAACTGGCAGGAGCCTATGGTTGTCGCTTTATTGTATGAAATGCAATCGCCATGTAATTGCTTTACTTTATCACTAAGCGGTAGCGATAGTCGTAGAAGCAATAGTTGGCGAGACGACAACGATGCTTCGATGGAGATCAAGGTGTCAAGCCGGTGACAATGGTGATCATGACGGTGCTTTGGAGATGGAGATCAAAGGCACAAGATGTTGATGGCCATATCATATCACTTATTTGATTGCATGTGATGTTTATCTTTTTATGCATCTTATTTTGCTTAGTACGACAGTAGCATTATAAGATAATCTCTCACTAAATTTCAAGGTATAAGTGTTCTCCCTGAGTATGCACCGTTGCGACAGTTCTTCGTGCTGAGACACCACGTGATGATCGGGTGTGATAAGCTCTACGTTCACATACAACGGGTGCAAGCCATTTTTGCACACGCAGAATACTCGGGTTAAACATGACGAGCCTAGCATATGCAGATATGGCCTCGGAACACTGAGACCGAAAGGTCGAGCGTGATCATATAGTAGATATGATCAACATAGTGATGTTCACCATTGAAGACTACTTCATCTCACGTGATGATCGGACATGGTTTAGTTGATATGGATCACGTGATCACTTAGATGACTAGAGGGATGTCTATCTAAGTGGGAGTTCTTAAGTAATATGATTAATTGAACTTTAATTTATCATGAACTTAGTCCTGATAGTATTTGCATATCTATGTTGTAGATCAATAGCTCGCGTATAGCTTCCCCGTTTATTTTTTGATATGTTCCTAGAGAAAAATAAGTTGAAAGATGATAGTAGCAATGATGCGGACTAGGTCCATGATCTGAGGATTATCCTCATTGCTGCACAGAAGAATTATGTCCTTGATGCACCGCTAGGTGACAGACCTATTGCAGGAGCAGATGCAAACGTTATGAACGTTTGGCAAAGCTCGGTATGATGACTACTTAATAGTTTAGTGCACCATACTTTACGGCTGAGAACCGGGACTTCAAAAACGTTTTGAACGCCACGGAACATATAAGATGTTCCAAGAGCTGAAATTTTTATTTCAGACTCGTGCCCGAGTCGAGAGGTATGAGACCCCTGACAAGTATTTTTCCTACAAGATGGAGGAGAATAGCTCAACCAGTGAGCATGTGCTCAGAATTTCTGAGTACTACAATCGCTTGAATCGAGTGGGAGTTAATCTTCCAGATAAGATAGTGATTGACAGAGTTCTCTAGTCACTATCACCAAGTTACTAGAACTTCGTGATGAACTATAATATGTAAGGGATGATGAAAACGATTCCCGAGCTCTTCGCGATGCTGAAATCAGCGAAGGTAGAAATCAAGAAAAGCATCAAGTGTTGATGGTTGACAAGACCACTAGTTTCAAGTAAAAGGGCAAGGGAAAGAAAAGGAACTTCAAGAAGAATGGCAAGCAAGTTGCCACTCCCATGAAGAAGCCCAAAAATAGACCCAGGCCTGAAACTGAGTGCTTCTACTGCAAAGGAAATGGTCACTGGAAGTGGAACTGCCCTAGATACTTGGCGGATAAGAAGGATGGCAAAGTGAACAAAGGTATATTTGATATACATGTTATTGATGTGTACTTTACTAGTGTTTATAGCAACCCCTCAGTATCTGATACTGGTTCAGTTGCTAAGAGTAGTAAGTCAAAACGGGAGTTGCAAAATAAACAGAGACTAGTTAAGGGCGAGGTGATGATGTGAGTTGGAAATGATTCCAAGGTTCATAAGATCACCATCGCACACTTTCTTTACCTTCGGGATTAGTGTTGAACCTAAAATAAATGTTATTTGGTGTTTGCGTTGAGCATAAATATGATTGGATCATGTTTATTGCAATACGGTTATTCATTTAAGTCAAAGAATAATTTTTATTCTATTTACATGAATAAAACCTTCTATGGTCATACACTCAATATAAATGGTTTATTGAATCTCGATCATAGTGATACACATATTCATAATATTGAAACCAAAAGATGCAAAGTTAATAATGATAGTGCAACTTATATGTGGCACTGCCGTTTAGGTCATATTGGTGTAAAGCGCATGAAGAAACGCCATGCTGATGGGCTTTTGGAATCCCTTTATTATGAATCACTTGATGCTTGCGAACCATGCCTCATGGGCAAAGATGACTAAGACCCCGTTCTCCGGAACAATGGAGTGAGCAACTGACTTATTGGAAATAATACATATTGATGTATGCGATCCGATGAGTGTTGAGGCTCGCGGCGGGTATCGTTATTTTCTGACCTTCACAGATGATTTGAGCAGATATGGGTATATCTACTTGATGAAACATAAGTCTGAAACATTTGAAAGGTTCAAAGAATTTCAGAGTGAAGTGAAAAATCATCGTAACAAGAAAATAAAGTTTCTACGATCTGATCGCGGAGACGAATATTTGAGTTACGAGTTTGGTCTTCATTTGAAACGATGTGGAATAGTTTCACAACTCACGCCACCTGGAACACCACAGCGTAATGGTGTGTCCGAACGTCATAACCATACTTTATTATATATGGTGCGATCTATGATGTCTCTTACCGATTTATCACTATCATTTTGGGGTTATGCATTAGAGACAGCTGCATTCACGTTAAAAAGGGCACCATCTAAATCCATTGAGACGACACCATATGAACTGTGGTTTGGCAAGAAACCTAAGATGTCATTTCTTAAAGTTTGGGGCTGCGATGCTTATGTGAAAAAGCTTCAACCTGATAAGCTCAAACCCAAATCGGAGAAATGCGTCTTCATAGGATACCCAAAGGAGACTGTTGGGTACACTTTCTATCACAGATCCGAAAGCAAGATATTCGTTGCTTAGAATGGATCCTTTCCAGAGAAGGTGTTTCTCTCGAAAGAAGTGAGTGGGAGGAATGTAGAACCTGATGAGGTAATTGTACCTTCTCTAGAATTGGAAAGTAGTTCATCACAGAAATCAGTTCCAGTGATTCCTACACCAATTAGTGAGGAAGCTAATGATGATGATCATGAAACTTCAGATCAAGTTACTACCGAACCTCGTAGGTCAACCAGAGTACGATCCACGCCAGAGTGGTACGGTAATCCTGTTCTGGAGGTCATGTTACTTGACCATGACGGACCTACGAACTATGAGGAAGCGATGATGAGCCCAGATTCCGCGAAATGGCTTGAGGCCATGAAATCTGAGATGGGATCCATGTTTGAAGAACAAAGTGTGGACTTTGGTTGACTTGCCCGATGATCGGCAAGCCATTGAGAATAAATGGATCTTCAAGAGGAAGACGGACGCTGATAGTAGTGTTACTATCTACAAAGCTCGAATTGTCGCAAAAAGTTTTTGACAAGTTCAAGGTGTTGACTACGATAATATTTTCTCACTCGTAGCGATGCTTAAGTCTGTCTGAATCATGTTAGCAATTGCCACATTTTATGAAATCTGGCAAATGGATGTCAAAACTACATTCCTTTATGGATTTCTTAAAGAAGAGTTGTATATGATGAAACAAGAAGGTTTTGTCAATCCTAAAGGTGCTAACAAAGTGTGCAAGCTCCAGCGATCCATCTATGAACTGGTGCAAGCATCTCGGAGTTGGAATATACGCTTTGATAGCGTGATCAAAGCATATGGTTTTATACAGACTTTTGGAGAAGCCTGTACTTACAAGAAAGTGAGTGGGAGCACTACAGCCTTTCTGATAAGTATATGTGAATGACATATTGTTGATCAAAAATGATGTAGAATTTTTTGGAAAGCATAAAGGAGTGTCTGAAATGTGTTTTCAAATAAAGACCTCGGTAAAAGCTGCTTACATATTGAGCATCAAGATCTATAGATATAGATCAATACGCTTGATAAGTTTTTTCAATGAGTCATACCTTGACAAGTTTTTGAAGTAGTTCAAAATGGAACAGTCAAAGAAGGAGTTCTTGCCTGTGTTGCAAGGTGTGAAGTTGAGTAAAGACTCAAAAACCCGACCACGGCAGAAAATATAAAGAGAATGAAAAGTCATTCCCTATGCCTCAGTCATAGGTTCTATAAAGTATGCTATGCTGTGTACCAAACCTATTGTGTACCTTAGCATGATTTTGGCAAGGGAGTACAATAGTGATCAAGGAGTAGATCACTGGACAACAGTCAAAATTATCCTTAGAGGACTAAGGAAATATTTCTCGGTTATGGAGGTGATAAAGAGTTCGTCGTAAAGATTTACGCGATGCAAGCTTTGACACCGATCTGGATGACTCTGAGTCTCAATCTAGATACATATTGAAAGAGGGAGCAATTAGCTAGAGTAGCTCCATGCAGAGCATTGTAGGCATAGAAAATTTGCAAAATAAATATGGCTCTGAATATGGCAAACCCATTGACTAAATTTCTCTCACAAGCAAAACATGATCACACCTTATTACTCTTGGGTCTTAATCACATAGCGATGTGAACTAGATTATTGAATCTAGTAAACCCTTTGAGTGTTGGTCACATGGCGATGTGAACTATGGGTATTAATCACATAAATATGTGAACAATTGGTGTTAAATCACATGGCGATGTGAACTAGATTATTGACTCTAGTGCAAGTGGGAGACTGAAGGAAATATGCCCTAGAGGCAATAATAAAGTTGTTATTTATATTTCCTTATATCATGATAAATGTTTATTATTCATGCTAGAATTGTATTAACTGAAAACTTGATACATGTGTGAATGCATAGACAAAAACAAAGTGTCCCTAGTATGCCTCTACTAGACTAGCTCGTTAATCAAAGATGGTTAAGTTTCCTGACCATAGACATGTGTTGTCATTTGATGAACGGGATCACATCATTAGAGAATGATGTGATGGACAGGACCCATCCGTTAGCTTAGCATTATGATCGTTTAGCTTTTTTGCTATTGCTTTCATCATGACCGGCCTCCTCCTTGTTGGCCGGACTCCTCCTCCCCTCCTTTATATACGGGGGCAGGGGGCACCCCAAACACACAACAAGTTGATCTTTAGCCGTGTGCGGTGCCCCCCTCCACAGTTTTACACCTCGGTCATATTGTCGTAGTGCTTAGGCGAAGCCCTGCGCCGGTAACTTCATCATCACCGTCACCACGCCATCGTGCTGACGAAACTCTCCCTCGGCCTCAACTGGATCAAGAGTTCGAGGGACGTCACCGAGCTGAACGTGTGCAGATCGCGGAGGTGCCATGTGTTCGGTACTTGGATCGGTTGGATCGCAAAGACGTTCGACCACATCAACCGCGTTACTAAACGCTTCCGCTTTCGGTCTACGAGGGTACGTGGACACACTCTCCCCACTCGTTGCTATGCTTCTCTTAGATAGATCTTGCGTGATCGTAGGCAATTTTTTCTAAATACTATGTTCCCCAACACTTTTGGCTCAGATACCATATTGAATTCATGCACCGACCAGTTGCTCCAAAAGTCTAAACCGGTGAAGAGAGGTGGGTAATATATTTTAGCAGGAATCAACCAGCTCCGTCGACACCTAGGACAAAGTTTACCAAAGTTACTTGTTTCGAAGCAACTGCCAGCAAACACCATCATCGGCAAGAAGATTGAATAACCGTTTTAGGGCTCCTTTGATTCAAAGAAATTCTATAGGATTTCTGGAGGATTGAAATCCTTAGGAATTTTTCCTATGTTGGCCCTTTGATTCATAGGATTGGACTGCATATGAATTTTTCCTATGAAATCTTTTATACTACATTTCATGGGAAATCTAACATCCACTCAAACTTATTTATAATTCCTTTGTTATCCGTGTGGCATCAAACACTCCTTGCTAATTCTATAGGATTCAAGTTGACATGACACTTCAATCCTATACCTTTCCTATTTTTACATTTTTTTTAAATCCTGCGAACCAAAGAGGCCCTTACTGCACTTGTTCTTGACCTTACTTTCGTTTATGCTCATCACCTTACTAGAAGAATTTGGATCTATAATAGCCCAAGCTATTTCGTACTGCTTCAGAAGGATATCACGAACATCGGTAAACTAGTGATCCTACGGGGCTCGAGCTTTTGTGTGTCAGTGATTAATCTGAATGATCTATGAGATCACTAAACTCGTCCTACCACAATTAAGGTTGTTGATTCATGAATCAATGATTTGAGGTTGACTCAGCTCACATTCTTTATCTGATTGGCCATTTTGGAAGTCTCAAAACGGAGTCGCCGAGCAATATATTCAAGATCTCGAATGTTGGCCAAATTTTAAATGGTGCTAAAGATTTTGGAAGTGGGGTGGGTGGGGCGGGGCTAGTGTGCTTAGACCTTAGAGCATCTCTAGCAGATCCCGTAAAATGGTTCATCCGGGAAAATAACCGCCGGTTTACGGGATGAGGGAGTCTTTTTCGTTCCGAATAGATCCCACAAAACCGTCCATCCTGTAAATTTTTTGTGGGATCTTGGATATTCTGAGCCGTTTCCTCTATATCTGCGGGATTGGGGCCAATTTTTGCATGGACCTAAAAAAGAAGAAATGGTTGGTGGAATGGAAATTTCAGCTCTAGCCATCGTCTTCCGGCCGCCGCTGCTACACGCGAGTTGTTGCCCGCCGCCGCCCGCTGGCTTCCGCTGCTCCTGCCGTCTCCCTCCACCTCGGTCCCCAAGTCGGAGTCGAGCTCTGGAGCACTCCCCGCACCCCTAGTCGATCCTAGGAGCTTCCCCAGCACCTCCTCGTTGCTTTGCCCAAGCCAATTTGGCAAGAGGAGCTCCCTCTGCTCATCTTCGACCATGGACGTGATGGTCGTCCGCCTCGAAGCTCGCTGGCATCGCGCCTCTCATCCTCGACAACCGTGCGCTGGTCTAGTAGGCGTGAGAGGACACAGTCGCCACTCCCATGACATCGGCGACCTCCGCCGTGCTGCCCTCCATCGGCAACAGGGAGAGCCGAGCCCCTCTTCTCTGCTCCCGTCGGGAGGAGGAAGAGGACCAGAGAAAGAGAGGAGGAAAAGGTCCCCATTGCAATCTTTGTTTTGAGTCTAAGAGGCTTTATGCTATTTTGCCAATAATATAACGGAATTTGTTCTGCCCTCACACATATTACACCCTAAAAACTCCTAGAAAACGTTTTGAGGTATACCCTATCCTGATTTTATAAGATGGACATATATCAGATCTGCTAGATATGCTCTTACCTTGGACTTGTGTAGACGTAGGCATTTTTTGTTGTTGCGGGGTGGCATGTGTTCAAATATATGTATACATATATACGGTGGATTATAAACCGTACATACATCATAGGGCCAGGTGCGGTGCATATCTTAGATTGTAATCTAGTTGGTAGGTTGTTGGAGGATCTCTATCTTGTATAGTTAACATGGAGATCAATCCATAACCTAACCAACTAAACCCTTGTAAACCCTAGCCACATTGTGGCTCTATATAAACATGCAACATGTCCCTGCTAGGCATACGCTTAACACAATCTTTCATGGTATTCAGATCATATCTCCTCTAAGCACATCATCCCGCATCCATGGCCTCCTCAAGTTCCGCCGTCGCGACACCAGCCCTCATCCCCATCGCCGATCGACTCCACCGCTCCAACTTCCTGGTGTGGCGCGCGCATGCTATGGTGGCCATCCGGGGCACGCAGATCGTCTTCTATCTTGATCCAAAGAGGGAGCAGTTGGCTCGGAAGCTCACCGACAAGGACGACAAGCCCATCGACATGCCCAACCCTGCGTACGACATCGATAGGGCTCGAGATTCCCAGGTGTTGAGCTTCATCTTTAACTCCATCTCAGCACCCGTCATCATCCAGGTTGCACACTACAACACGACGACTGAAGCTTGGGTCGCCATCATGGAGATCCTTATCTCCCAGACTCAGGCGCACATCGCCAACACGAGGATTGCTCTCTCAATGACGAAGAAGGGCAACTCGACGGTGGCCGAGTACATCAGCCGCATGAAGGCACTCGTCGACGAGATGGCATCTACCGGGAAGCCGCTCACCGACGACGACATGGTGTCCTACATCCTTGCGGGACCCGACTTCGACTACATGTCCTTCGTCTCCACCATCTACGCCCGGACTGAATCCATCAAGGTGAGCGAGCTTTATTCGCAGCTGATACGTCTCCAACGTATCTATAATTTTTTATCAATCCATGCTATTATATTATCTGTTTTGGATGTTTTATATGCATTAATATGCTATTTTATATTATTTTTGGGACTAACCTATTAACCTAGAGCCTAGTGCCAGTTCCTGTTTCTTCCCTGTTTTTGAGTTTCGCATAAAAGGAATACCAAATGGAGTCCAAACGGAATAAAATCTTCGCGGTGATTTTTCTTGGACCAGAAGACAACCAGGAGACTTGGATATGAAGTCGGAGGAGCCACAAGGTGGCCACAAGGACGGAGGGCGCCCCCCTGTGCACTCCCTGACCTAATTCCTGCGCCTATATATTCCCATATATCCCCAAACCAACAGAGGCATCCACGAAAACACTTTTCCACCGCCGCAACCTTCTGTACCCGTGAGATCCCATCTAGGTGTTGGGGAACATAGCAGAAATTCAAAATTTTCTACGCATCACCAAGATCAATCTATGGAGTAACTAGCAACGAGAGAGAGGGGAGTACATCTTCATACCCTTGAAGATCGCGAGCGGAAGCGTTCAAGAGAACGGGGTTGATGGAGTCGTACTCGTCGTGATCCAAATCACAGATGATCCAAGCGCCGAACGGACGGCACCTCCGCGTTCAACACACGTACAGAGCGGTGACGTCTCCCACGCCTTGATCCAGCAAGGAGGAGGGAGAGGTTGAGAAAGAAGGCTCCAACAGCAGCACGACGGCGTGGTGGTGGTGGAGTGACAGTTCTCCGGCAGGGCTTCGCCAAGCACACGCGGAAGAGGAGAGGTGTTTGGGAGGGGAGGGGCTGCGCCTTGGATGTTGTCTTGCAGCCCTCTCCTCACCCCTCTATTTATAGGGAGAAGGAGGAAGGGGGCCGGCCCCTCTAGATGGGATCTAGAGGGGGGCGGCGGCCAAGGGGGAGGTGGCTTGCCCCCCAAGCAAGGGGGCGCCCCCTTTAGGGTTCCCCCAAACCCTAGGCGCATGGGCCCTAGGGGGTTTGGCGCCCCAGCCCACTTAGGGGCTGGTTCCTTCCACCCACAGCCCATAAGGCCCTCCGGGGCAGGTGGACCCTCCCGGTGGACCCCCGGAACCCCTTCGGTGGTCCTGGTACAATACCGGCATACCCCCGAACACTTCCGGTGACCGTACGGTGACTTCCCATATATAAATCTTTACCTCCGGACCATTCTGGAACTCCTCGTGACGTCCGGGATCTCATCCGGGACTCCGAACAACATTCGGTAATCACATACAAACCTTCCTTATAACCCTAGCGTCATCGAACCTTAAGTGTGTAGACCCTACGGGTTCGGGAATCATGCAGACATGACCGAGACACCTCTCTAGCCAATAACCAACAGAGGGATCTGGATACCCATGTTGGCTCCCACATGTTCCACGATGATCTCATCAGATGAACCACGATGTCGGGGATTCAATCAATCCCGTATACAATTCCCTTTATCAATCGGTACGTTACTTGCCCGAGATTCGATCGTCGGTATCCCAATACCTCGTTCAATCTCGTTACCGGCAAGTCACTTTACTCGTTCCGTAATGCATGATCCCGTGACTAACTACTTAGTCACATTGAGCTCATTATGATGATGCAATACCGAGTGGGCCCAGAGATACCTCTCCGTCATACGGAGTGACAAATCCCAGTCTCGATCCGTGCCAACCCAACAGACACTTTCGGAGATACCTGTAGTGCACCTTTATAGCCACCCAGTTACGTTGTGACGTTTGGTACACCCAAAGCATTCCTACGATATCCGGGAGTTGCACAATCTCATGGTCTAAGGAAATGATACTTGACATTAGAAAAGCTCTTAGCAAACGAACTACACGATCTTGTGCTATGCTTAGGTTTGGGTCTTGTCCATCACATCATTCTCCTAATGATGTGATCCCGTTATCAATGACATCCAATGTCCATGGTCAGGAAACCATAACCATCTATTGATCAACGAGCTAGTCAACTAGAGGCTTACTAGGGACATGTTGTGGTCTATGTATTCACACATGTATTACGGTTTCCAATTAATACAATTATAGCATGAACAATAGACAATCATCATGAACAAGGAAATACAATAATAACCATTTCATTATTGCCTCTAGGGCATATTTCCAACACTAGGGACCTTTTCCGGCACCCTGCCGGAGGGGGATTCGATCACGGAGGGCTTCTACATCAACTCTATTGCCCTTCCGATGAAGCGTGAGTAGTTTACCACAGACCTACGGTCCATAGCTAGTAGCTAGATGGCTTCTTCTCTCTCTTTGAATCTCAATACCATGTTCTCCTCGATGTTCTTGGAGATCTATTTGATGTAATACTTTTTTGCGGTGTGTTGGCGAGATCCCATGAATTGTGAATTTATGGTCAGCGTATCTAGAATATTATTTGAATCTCCTCTGAATTCTTTTATGCATGATTTGATATCTTTGTAATTTTCTTCGGACTAACGGTTTGGTTTGGCCAACTAGATTGGTTTTTCTTGCAATGGGAGAAGTGCTTAGCTTTGGATTCAATCTTGCGGTGTCCTTTCCAAGTGATAGTAGGGGCAGCAAGGCACGTATTGTATTGTTGCCATTGAGGATAAAAATATGGGGATTTCATCATATTGTTTGAGTTAATTCCTCTACATCATGTCATCTTGCTTAATGCGTTACTCCGTTCTTATGAACTTAATACTCTAGATGCATGCTGGATAACGGTCGATGTGTGGAGTAATAGTAGTAGATGCAGAATCGTTTCGGTCTACTTGACACGGACGTGATGCCTATATTCATGAACATTGCCTTAGATATTGTCATAACTTTACGCTTTTCTATCAATTGCTCGGCAGTAATTTGTTCACCCACCGTATTATTTTCTATCTTGAGAGAAGGCTCTAGTGAATCCTATGGCCCCCGGGTCTATTTTCCATCATATAAGTTTCCGATCTACTATTTTGCAACTTTACTTTCCGATCTATAAACCAAAAATACCAAAAATATTTACTTTACCTTTTATCTATCTCTATGAGATCTCACTTTTGCAAGTAACCGTGAAGGGATTGACAACCCCTTTATCGCGTTGGGTGCAAGTTGTTTGATTGTTTATGCAGGTATTCGGTGACTTATGCGTTGTCTCCTACTAGATTGATACCTTGGTTCTGAAACTGAGGGAAATACTTATCCCTACTTTGCCGCATCACCCTTTCCTCTTCAAGGAAAAAACCAATGCAAGCTCAAGAAGTAGCAGGAAGAATTTCTGGCGCCGTTGTCGGGGAGATCTACACCAAGTCAAGCCATACCAAGTACCCATCATAAACTCTCATCTCTTGCATTAGATTATTTGCCATTCGCCTCTCATTTTCCCCTCCCCCACTTCTATAACGATTTTTGAAAATATTTTCCTTTTCTTTGCCCCTCTTCCGTTCGTATTCTTTGCTTGCTTTTTGTGTGCTCGTGTGTTGGATTGCTTGCTTTGTCACGATGGCTCAAGAGAATACCAAATTGTGTGACTTCTCCAACACGAACAATAATGATTTTATTAGTACTCCGATTGCTCCCGCTACTAATGTGGAATCTTGTGAAATTAATGCCGCTTTGCTGAATCTTGTTATGAAAGATCAATTTTCTGGCCTTCATAGTCAAGATGCCACATCCCATCTAAACAATTTCGTTGATTTGTGTGATATGCAAAAGAAAAAAGATGTGGATAATGATATTGCTAAATTGAAGCTATTTCCGTTCTCACTTCGAGATCGTGCTAAAACTTGGTTTTCATCTTTGCCTAAAAATAGTATTGATTCATGGAATAAGTGTAAAGATGCTTTTATTTCCAAGTATTTTCCTCCCGCTAAGATCATCTCCCTTAGGAACGATATTATGAATTTTAAGCAACTTGATCATGAACATGTTGCACAATCTTGGGAGAGGATGAAATTGATGATACGAAATTGCCCTACTCATGGTTTGAATTTGTGGATGATTATACAAAATTCTTATACCGGATTGAATTTTGCTTCTAGAAATCTTTTAGATTCGGCCGCGGGAGGTACTTTTATGGAAATTACTTTAGGAGAAGCTACTAAACTCCTAGATAATTTTATGGTTAATTATTCTCAATGGCATACTGAAAGATCTTCCACTAGTAAAAAAGTGCATGCGACTGAAGAGATTAATGTTTTGAGTGGAAAGATGGATGAGCTTATGATTTTTTTTCTAGTAAGAGTGCTTCTATTGATCCCAATGATATGCCTTTGTCTACTTTGATTGAGAATAATAATGATTCTATGGATGTGAATTTTGTTGGTAGGAACAATTTTGGTAATAACGCGTATAGAGGTAATTTTAATCTTAGGCCATTCCCTAGTAATTTCTCTAATAATTGTGGTAATTCCTACAACAATTCTTATGGAAATTATAATAAGATGCCCTCTGATTTTGAGAATAGTGTTAAAGAATTTATGAGTTTGCAAAAGAATTTCAATGCTTTGATTGAAGAAAAATTGCTTAAGATTGATGATTTGGCTAGGAACGTGGATAGAATTTCTCTTGATGTTGATTCTTTGAAACTTAGATCTATTCCACCCAAGCATGATATCAATGAGTCTCTCAAAGCTATGAGAATTTCCATTGATGACTGCAAAGAAAGAACCGCTAAGATGCGTGCTAAAAAAGATTGGTTTGTAAAAACGTGTTCTTCTAGTTTCCATGAAAAGAATGATGAAGATCTTAAAGTGATTGATGTGACTCCTATCGAATCTTTGTTTTCCAATATAAATCTTGATAAAGATGGGACTGGAGATGAGTCAACTTTAGTTAAAAGGCGTCCCAATGATTCGGAGTTTTTAGATCTTGATGCGAAAACTTATAGAAGTGGGATTGGAGAGGTCAAAACTTTAGGTAGCAATAAACCCACTCTTTTGGATTTCAAGGAATTTAATTATGATAATTGTTATTTAATAGATTGTATTTCCTTGTTGCAATACATGTTGAATTCTCCTCATTCTTATAATCAAAACAAAGCTTTTACTAAACATATCGTTGATGCTATGATGCAATCTTTTGAAGAAAAGCTTGAATTGGAAGTTTCTATCCCTAGAAACCTTTATGATGAGTAGGAACCTACTATTAAGATTAAGATTAAAGATTATGAGTGCCATGCTTTGTGTGATTTGGGTGCTAGCGTTTCCACGATTCCAAAAACTTTATGTGATGTGTTGGGTTTCCGTGAATTTGATGATTGTTCTTTAAATTTGCATCTTGCAGATTCCACCGTTAAGAAACCTATGGGAAGGATTAATGATGTTCTTATTGTTGCAAATAGGAATTATGTGTCCGTAGATTTCATTGTTCTTGATATAGATTGCAATCCTACATGTCCTGTTATTCTTGGTAGACCTTTTCTTAGAACGATTGGTGCAATTATTTATATGAAAGAAAGAAACATTAGATTTCAATTTCCGTTAAGGAAGGGCATGGAACACTTTCCTAGAAAGAAAATTAAATTTCCTTATGAATCTATTATGAGAGCTACTTATGGATTGCATGCCAAAGATGACAATACTTAGATCTATTCGTGTTTTATGCCTAGCTAAGGGCGTTAATCAATAGCGCTTGTTGGGAGGCAACCCAATTTTATTTTTGTTTTTGCTTTTTAGGTTCTGTTATGCAATAAATAATTTATCTAGCCTCTGGTTAGATGTGGTTTTGTGTTTTAATTAGTTTTTGTCCTAAGTAAGACCTTTGGGATAGCTTACGGTGATAGTTGATTTGATCTTGCTGAAAAACAGAAATTTTTGCACCCAGTCCCAGAATTTTTAAAAATCACAGAAGCGTGATAAAATTATGAATTTTTTACACAAGATTTGTATACAAATTGCCCCTGTTTTTCTGTTTTTTCAGAATTTTTGGAGTTACAGAAGTATTCGAACTATCCAGATTGCTACAGACTGTTTTGTTTTTGACAGATTCTGTTTTCTTTGTGTTGTTTGCTTTATTTTGATGAATCTATGGGTAGTATCGGGGGGTATGAACCATGGAAAAGTTGGAATACAATAGATATTACACCAATATAAATAAAGAACGAGTTCACAACAGTACCAAAAGGGGTGATTTACTTTGTTATACTAACGGAGCTTATGAGATTTTCTGTTGAGTTTTGTGTTGTGAAGTTTTCATGTTTTGGGTAAGGATTTGATGGACTATGGAATAAGGGGTGGAAAGATCCTAAGCTTGGGGATTCCCAAGGCACCCCAAGGCAATATTAATGGACAACCAATAGCCTAATCTTGGGGATGCCCCGGAAGGCATCCCCTCTTTCGTCTTCGTCTATCGGTAACTTTACTTGAGGTTGTGTTTTGCATGGAGCGTCTTGTATGATTTGAGTCCTTGCTTTTTAGTTTGCCACCATCATCCTTGCTGTACACACCTTTTGTGAGAGACACACATGAATCCCTAAAATATAAAGTAAATTCATTTTTCATTTTCCACGGTTGCACGGTTGCCCTCCATACCAACACTTTCGAAGGAATTTACTATTTGACAACATAAAGTAAATTCATTTTCCATTTCGGGACCGTGCATCCCTAAAACCTTTGCCTTACTCTCGTGCAATGACAAGTGAATAAACACTCATCGTGAGAATAATACATCCAACATGGAAAATATTAGCCACCCCTCACCGCTCCCCGAGCGAAACGAACACACAAAAGAGAAGTTTATTTTGAAAATTAGAGATGGCACATGCAAATTTGGTTAGAACGGCAAAAGAATACCGCATATAGGTAGATATAGTGGACTCATGTGGCAAATCTGGTTTAAAGGATTTTGGATGCACAAGTAGAGATCATACTTAGTGCAAAATGAAGGCTAGCAAAAGATTGAGAAGCGACCAACCAAGAAACGAATAATCTCATAAGCAAGCATTAAGCATAATTAACACCGAATAATGCTCCACAACTAGGATATAATTTCAATGCATGACTATTGACTTTCGTGCTTGCATAGGGAATCACAAACCTTAACACCAATATTCTTACTAAAGCACAATTATTCATCAACAGAACTCACATATCACATCATCATATCTCAAAACTATTACTAAGAATCAAGTTTATTTTGTCCAATGATCTTCATGAAAGTTTTTATTATATCCTTCTTGGATATCTATCACTTTGTGACTAGTTTTCATGTGTTGCTTTTCATAAGCTCAAACAAATATAAGTGAAGATCATGAGCATATTTTTTTCTTTATCTCAAAATAATTTAAGTGAAGCAAGAGAGAATTTCTTGAAAATTTTACTAACTCTCAAATAAATCTAAGTGAAGCAAGAGAGCATTTATTGAAAAATACTAAAACACACCGTGCTCAAAAAGATATAAGTGAAGCACTAGAGCAAGTCCAAAGCTCATAAAAAATTTAAGTGAAGCATAGAGAGCAATTCTAACAAGTCATGACATAATTTTGGCTCTCTCAAATAGGTGTGTCCAGCAAGGGATCGAGACTTAAAACACAAAATAAAACAAGCAAAGACTCATATCATACAAGACGCTCCAAGCAAAACACATAGTATGTGACGAATAAAAATATAGCTTCGAGTAAAATACCGATGGTCGTTAGAAGAAAGAGGGGATGCCACTCGGGGGCATCCCCAAGCTTAGTTGGTTGCTCATTTTTGGAAGATAGCTTGGGCCGGGGCATCCCCAAGCTTAGGCTCTTCTATCCTTCCTCCATCCATCGTAAGATAACCCAAAACTTGAAAACTTCAATCACACAAAACTCAACAAAACCTTCGTGAGATCCGTTAGTATAAGAAAGCAAACCACTACTATAAGTATTGTATCAAACCAATTCATATTTTGTTTTTGCATTATATCTACTGTATTCCAACTTTTCTATGGAAAAAACTCATCAAAGAAAACCACAGAGCCATCAAAATAAGCACACAACGCAAAGAAAACAGAATCTGTCAAAACAGAACAGTCTGTAGCAATCTGACTATTTTGAATACTTCGGTAACTCCAAAAATTCTGAAAAATTTGGAAGACCAGGGTAATCTGTATATCAATCTTCTGCAAAAGGAAATGGCATTTTATCACGCTCTGGTGATCTTTAACAATTGTTTTCGTGAGAGCATAAGTTTCTGTTTTTCAGCACTATCACCCAAGAAGATCCTAAAGGCTTTACTTGGCACAAACACTAATTAAAACACAAAAAATACAATCATAACAGTAGCATAATTGTGCAAACACACAAGAACAGAAAGAAAAAAGCAAAAATAAATTTTATTCATTGGGTTGCCTCCCAACAAGCGCTATAGTTTTACGCCCTTAGCTAGGCATAAAGCAAGGATCTAAGTTTTGTCATCTTTGGTTCGAGATCCATAAGATGCCCTCATGATTGATTCATATGGTGGCCTAATTCTTGTTCTAGGAAAGTGTTCCATACCCTTCCTCAAAGGAAATTGGAACTTAATATTTCCTTCTTTCATATCAATCACGACACCGATAGTTCGTAAAAATGGTCTACCAAGAATAATAGGACAAGACGGATTGCAATCAATATCAAGAACAACAAAATCTATGGGCACATAATTCCTATTTGAAAGAATAAAAACATCATTAATTCTTCCCATAGGCTTTTTAATAGTAGAATCCGCCAAGTGCAAATTCAAAGAACACGATTCAATATCGGTAAGACCAAGCACATCACATAAAGATTTCGGAATTGTAGAAACACTAGCACCCAAGTCACACAAAGAAAAACACTCATAATTTTTAATCTTGACTTTGATAGTAGGTTCCCATTCATCATGCAATTTTATAGGAATTGATACTTCTAATTCCAATTTTTCTTCAAAAGCTTTCATCATAGCATCAACAATATGTTTAGTAAAAGCTTTATTTTGTTCATAGGCATGAGGTGAATATAACATGGATTGAAACAAAGAAATACAACCAATCAAAGATCAACTATCATAATTAAAGTCTTTGTAATCCAAAAGAGTGGGCATATCACTAGTTAAAGTTTTGACCTCTCCAAACCCACTTTTATCAATTTTCTCAACAAGATTTTGACCCTCCGAATCATCGGGACGCCTTCTAACTAAATTTGAATCTTCTCCAGTCCCTTTTTAATCAATCTCAACTTTACTAAACAAGGAATCAATAGAAGAAACACCAATCATTTTAAGATCTTCATCACTTCTGCGAAAGTAATCACTGGAAAACACTTTTTCTAAAAATTCTCTTTTAGCTCTAAGCATACCGGTTCTTTTCTTACTTTCATCCATAGAAACATAAAGATCTTTAATTGATTCATCAACCTTAAGCATAAAAAATTTCATCTTGAGATTTTCCACATCATGCGAAATTCTATCAACACTTCTAGACAAATCATCAATCTTATTCAACTTTTCTTCCATGGTAGTGTTGATAAATTTTTGCGTGTTGATAAATTCTTTAATATTCTTCTCAAGATCAGAGGTGTTCCTATTATTATTGTAAGATTGATTCCCATAGGAATTACCATAATTATTAGAGGAATTACTAGGAAAAGGCCTAGGATTAAAATTACCTCTATAAGCATTGTTATTGAAATTATTTTGAGAGATAAAATTCACATCCATGGCATCACTATTTTGCTCATTAAAAGTAGACAAAGGCGTATCATTAAAATCAATAGGAGCACTTTTACTAGCAACCAATTTCATAAGAGCACCAACTTTTTCACTCAAAGAAGAAATTTCTTCAACCGAATTAACTTTTTTACTAGTAGGAGCCCTTTTGGTATGCCATTGTGAATAATTTGCCATGATATTATCAAGAAATTTGGTGGATTCACCCAAAGTAATTTCCATAAAAGTACCACCCACGGTGGAATCTTAAAGATTATGAGAAACAAAACTCAACCCCGCATAAAAATTTTGTATGATCATCCAAAGATTTAACCCATGAGTTGGGCAATTCCTTGGCATCATTTTCATCCTTTCCCAAGTTTGTGCAACATTCTCATGTTCAAGTTGTTTGAAATTCATGATCTGGGTTCTAAGGGAAATAATTTTTGCGGGCGGAAAATACTTAGTGATAAAAGCATCTTTGCACTTATTCCAAGAATCGATACTATTGCGAGGCAAAGAAGAGAACCAATTTTTTGCAGAATCATGCAAAGAAAACGGAAATAATTTCATCTTCACCACATCATTGTCCACATCGTTTTTCTTTTGCATATCGCATAATTCCACGAAGGTATTAAGATGGGATGCGGCATCCTCATTAGGAGTACCGGAAAATTGATCTTTCATAACAAGATTCAGCAAAGCAGTATTAATATCACAAGACTCCGCACTAGTGGCGGGAGGAGCAATCGGAGTGCCTATAAATCATTGTTGTTGGTATTTGAGAAATCACATAACTTGGTGTTCTCTTGAGTCATGATGACTACACAACAAGATTGCACTCAAAAACAGATCCGACAAGAAAACGGCGAACGGAAAAAGGGGGGCGAATAAAACGGCAAACTTTTGTGAAGTGGGGAAGAGGAAAACGAGAAGCAAATGGCAAATAATGTAAATTGCGAGGAGATGAGATTTGTGATTAGGAACCTGATATATGTTGAAGATCCTCCCTGGCAACGGCGCCAGAAATTGGCACGTGGCCGGGAGACTATCTTGACTTGATCCTCCCGGGCAACGGCGCCAGAAATTCCTTTTGATGTCAGCTAGGACTACGTCGGTGTTTCCCCAAAGAAGAAGGGATGATGCAGCACAGCGATGGTAGGTATTTCCCTCAGTGAAGAAACCAAGGTTATCGAACCAGTAGGAGAACCAAGCAACACAACGTAAACAGCCCCTGCACACAGATAACAAATCATCGCAACCCGACATGTAAAAGGGGTTGTCAATCCCTTTCGGGTAGCGGCGCCCCAAGATGGGAAAACGGGTGTGAGGAAATTGTAGTAGATTGATAGATCGAACACCAAATAAAATAAATAATAATAAAACGCAGCGAGGTATTTTTGGTTTAATAGATCTGAAAGTAAATGCAAAGGAAAAGTAGACCGCAAAGGCAAATAATATGAGAAAGAGACCCGGGGGCCGTAGGTTCTCGAGAAAAATAGCAAACGGTGGGTGAACAAATTACTGTTGGGCAATTGATAGAACTTCAAATAATCATGACGATATCCAGGCAATGATCATTATATAGGCATCACGTCCAAGATTAGTAGACCGACTCCTGCCTGCATCTTCTACTATTACTCCACACATCGACCGCTATCTAGCATGCATCTAGTGTATTAAGTTCATGAAGAAACAGAGTAATGCAATAAGAACGATGACATGATGTAGAGAAGATCTATCTATGCAGAGATAGACCCCATCATTTTATCCTTAGTAGCAACGATACATACATGTCGGTTCCCCTTCTATCACTGGGATCAAGCACCGTAAGATGGAACCCACTACAAAGCACCTCTTCCCATTGCAAGATAAATATGTCAAGTTGTCCAAACAAAACCCAAATATCGGAGAAGAAATACGAGGCTATACGAGATCATGCATAAAAGAGATCAAAGAAACTCATATACTTTCATGGATATAAAAAGATATAACTGATCATAAACTCAAAGTTCATCAGTTCCCAACAAACACACCGCAAAAAGAGTTACATCATATGGATCTCCAAGAGACCATTGTATTGGGAATTCAGCGAGAGTGAGAGAGGAAGCCATCTAGCTACTAACTACGGACCCGAAGGTCTATAAAGAACTACTCACGCATCATCGGAGAGGCACCAATGGAGGTGGTGAACCCCATCCGTGATGGTGTCTAGATTGGATCTGGTGGTTCTGGACTCTGCGGCGGATGGATCAATATTTCGTCGACTCCCCTAGGGTTTTGGGAATATTGGGGTATTTATAGAGCAAAGAGGCGGTCCGGGGGGCACCCGAGGTGGGCACAACCCACCAGGGCGCGCCTGGGCCTCCTGGCGTGCCCTGGTGGGTTGTGCTCTCCACGGAGCACCCCCCAGGCACAACCAGGGCCCATTATGTGTCTTCTGGTCCATAAAAAATCTCCGTGAAGTTTCGTTGCATTTGGACTTCGTTTGATATTGATTTCCTGCGATGTAAAAAACATGCAGAAAACAACAACTGACACTTGGCACTATGTCAATAGGTTAGTACCAAAAAATAATATAAAATGACTATAAAATGATTATAAAACATCCAAGATTGATAATATAACAACATGGAACAATAGAAAATTATAGATATGTTGGAGACGTATCAAATACTTTTTTGCGGTGTGTTTGACGAGATCCGATGAATTTGTGGATTTATGATCAGCTTATCTATGAATATTATTTGAATATCCTCTGAATTCTTTTATGCATGATTTGATATCTTTGTAATTCTCTTTGAACTATCGGTTTGGTTTGGTCAACTAGATTGGTTTTTCTTGCAATGGGAGAAGTGCTTAGCTTTGGGTTCAATCTTGCGGTGTCCTTTCCCAGTGAAAGTAGGGGCAGCAAGTCATGTATTGTATTGTTGCCATCGAGGATAAAAAGATGGGGTTTTCATCATATTGTTTGAGTTAATTCCTCTACATCATGTCATCTTGCTTAATGCGTTACTCCTTCTTATGAACTTAATACTCTAGATGCATGCTGGATAGTGGTTGATGTGTGGAGTAATAGTAGTAGATGCAGAATCGTTTTGGTCTACTTGACACGGATGTAATGCCTATATTCATGATCATTGCCTTAGATATCGTCATAACTTTGGGCTTTTCTATCAATTGCTCGACAGTAATTTGTTCACCCACCGTATTATTTTCTATCCTGAGAGAAGCGTCTAGTGAAACCTATGGCCCCCGGGTCTATTTTCCATCATATAAGTTTCTGATCTACTATTTTGCAATCTTTTACTTTCCGATCTATAAACCAAAAATACCAAAAATATTTACTTTACCTTTTATCTATCTCTATCAGATCTCACTTTTGCAAGTAACCGTGAAGGGATTGACAACCCCTTTATCGCGTTGGGTGCAAGTTGTTTGATTGTTTGTGCAGGTATTCGGTGACTTCTGCGTTGTCCTACTGGATTGATACCTTGGTTCTCAAACTGACGGAAATACTTATCTCTACTTTGTTGCATCACCCTTTCCTCTTCAAGGGAAAACCCAACGCAAGCTCAAGAAGTAGCAGTAGCTCATCAACTTTGAAAGCAGACTGGCCATGTTTGAGGGCGGCAACCAGTCCTCTCACTCCCCTGCCAACGCCGTCTCTCGCGGCGGGCATGGCGGATCCAACCGTGGCGGGGGCCATGGTGGCAACAGCGGTCGCTATGGGGGCGGCCGAGGCAACGGTGGCGGTGGTCGCGGCCAAGGTCGTGGCGGTGGCCACGACAATGGAGGAGGAGGTCGCAACGATCTCCCTGATGTCTTCTATCAAATCTGCACCAAGCCAAACCACACCGCCATGGAGTGCTATCGCCGCTTCGACATCACCTTCAACAAAGAGAAGAGTGCGGCGACCGACAACACCAACCCCCAATCCTCCTACGGAGTAGATACAAACTGGTATGTGATGTCTACTACGCAACTTTATTCTTGTAGACACGTGTTGGGCCTCCAAGCGCAGAGTTTTGTAGGACAGTAGCAATTTTCCCTCAAGCGGATGACCTAAGGTTTATCAATCCGTGGGAGGCGTAGGATGAAGATAGTCTCTCTCAAACGACCCTGCAACCAAATACAAGAAATCTCTTGTATCCCCAACACACCCAATACAATGGCAAATTGTATAGGTGCACTAGTTCGGCGAAGAGATGGTGATAAAAGTGTAATATGGATGCTAGAAATATATTTTTATAATCTGAATAAATAAAAACAGCAAGGTAGCAAATACTAAACAGGCACAAAAACGGTATTGCAATGCTTGAAAATGAGGCCTAGGATCTGTACTTTCGCTAGTGCAATCTCTCAACAATGCTAATATAATTGGATCATATAACCATCCCTCAAAGTGCGATGAAGAATCACTCCAAAGTTCCTATCTAGCGAAGAACATAAGACATAATTGTTTGTAGGGTACAAAACCACCTCAAAGCTATTCTTTCCGATCAATCTAACCAAGAGTTCGTACTAAAATAACACCAAAGCAAATTCAGATTCATAATATTCAATCCAACACAAAGAACTTCAAAGAGTGCCCCAAGATTTCTATCGGAGAAACAAAGACAAGAACGTGCATCAACCCCTATGCATAGATTACCCCAATGTCACCTCGGGAATCCGCGAGTTGAGTGCCAAAACATATATCAAGTGAATCAATACGACACCCCAATGTCACCATGAGTATTCATATGCAAGACATATATCAAGTGCTCTCAAATCCATGAAAGTATTCAATCCGATAACAACGAAATCTCACAGGAAAAACTCAATTCATCACAACAAGATAAAGAGGGGAAAGCACCATATGATCCGACTATATTAACAAAGCCCGCGATACATCAAGATCGTAACATCTCAAGAACACGAGAGAGAGAGAGAGAGAGAGAGAGAGAGAGAGATTAAACACATAGCTACTGGTACAAAGCCTCAGCCCCGAGGGTGGACTACTCCCTCCTCATCGTCGTGGCCGCCGGGATGATGAAGATGGCCACCGGTGATGATTCCCCCCTCCGGCAGAGTGCCGGAACGGTGTCTAGATTGGTTTTCGATGGCTACAGAGGCCCACGGTGGCGGAACTTCTCATCTAGGGTTATTTCTGATGGTTTCTCTATTTATAGGATTTTTTGGCGTCGGTTTCACGCGAAGATGGGCCTCGAGGTGAGCACAACCCACCGGGGCGAGCCTGGCCCACCAGGCACGCCCTGGTGGGTTGTGCCCTCCTCGTGGCTCTTCTGGCCCTTCCACGAAGCTTCGGAGGTCTCTTTTGTTCCAAAAAATCATCAAAAAGTTTCAGCTCATTTGAAGAACTTTCATTTCTGCACAAAAACAACACCACGGTAGTTCTGCTGAAAACAGCGTCAGTTCGGGTTAGTTTCAAAAAATGATATAAAGTTGCTATAAAATGATTGTAAAACATCCAAGAATGAGAATATAACAGCATGGAACAATAATAAATTATAGATACGTTGGAGACGTATCAACATCCCCAAGCTTAATTCCTGCTCGTCCTCGAGTAGGTAAATGATAAAAACAGAATTTTTGATGTGGAATGCTGCCTAACATGTCATATCAAATTCTTTTCTTTATAGCATGGACATTTGGACTTTTATATGGTTCAAAGCAATAGTCTAGTTTTGACATGAGGACTTCAATACTCAAGCATATCAACACGCAACCATGTCTTTCAAAATATCATCGCTAAAATAAGTTATCCCTAGCCCATCATGCTCAATCATTGATCCATTCATGAAACACACTCACATATTAGCTACACCCAATGCTCAAGTACGATCATAGTGCCCCCTATTTGGTGCTTTTATAAGAGAAGATGGAGACTCAAATTAAAAATAAAAATTGCATAAAGTAAAAGAAAGGCCCTTCGAAGAGGGAAGTAGGGATTTGTAGAGGTGCCAGAGCTCAAAGTGAAAATTGAGAGATAAAAACAATTTCAGAGGCATACTTTTCCCACCAACGAAAATGACTTAGAGCTTCCCACACTTTCCATGCTAGATATATCATAGGCGGTTCCCAAATAGAAAATAAAGTTTATTCCTTTTTCCACCATACTTTCACTTTCCATGGCTAACCGTATCCACGGGTGCCCTCCATACCAACACTTTCCAAGGAATTTATTATTTGACAACATAAAGTAAATTCATTTTTCATTTCGGGACTGGGAATCCCTAATACCTTTGCCTTACACTCTTGCAATGACATGTGAATAAACACTCATCATGAGAATAACACATCTAGCATGGAAAATATTGGCCACCCCTCACCACCTCGCGAGCGGTACGAGCACACAAAAGAGAAATTTATTTTGAAAATTAGAGATGGCACACACAAATTTGCTTAGAACGGCAAAAGAATACCGCATATAGGTAGGTATAGTGGACTCATGTGGCAAAACTGGTTTAAAGGATTTTGGATGCACAAGTAGTGATCATACTTAGTGCAAAATGAAGGCTAGCAAAAGATTGAGAAGCGACCAACCAAGAAACGAATAATCTCATAAGCGAGCATTGAGCATAATTAACACCGAATAATGCACCACAAGTAGGATGTAATTTCTTTGCACAACTATTGACTTTCGTGCTTGCATGGGGAATCACAAACCTTAACACCAATATTCTTACCAAAGCACAATTACTCATCGACATGACTCACATATCACATCATCATATCTCAAAACTATTACAAGGAATCAAGTTTATTTTGTCCAATGATCTTCATGAAAGTTTTTATTATATCCTTCTTGGATATCTACCACTTTGGGACTAATTTTCATGTGTTGCTTTTGATAAGCTCAAACAAATATAAGTGAAGATCATGAGCATAATATTTCTTTCTCTCAAATTAATTTGAGTGAAGCAAGAGAGAATTTCTTCAAAAATACTAAAGCACAACGTGCTAAAAAAGATATAAGTGAAGCACTATAGCAAATGACAAGCTACTCCAAAAAGATATAAGTGAAGATCAAGCGAGTAGTTAAGTAAATAGGTACCTATGCGAGAACTCTCTCTTATTTAAAACTTTCAGATCTAAGTATTTTATTAAAACAACAAGCAAAATGAAAATAAAATGACATTTCAAGGATAGCACAACTCATGTGAAGAAGCAAAAACTTAGGGTCAACCGATACTAACCGATAATTGTTGATGAAGAAAGGTGGGATGCCTACCGGGGCATCCCCAAGCTTAGATGCTTGAGACTTCTTGAAATATTATCTTGGGATGCCTTGGGCATCAAGCTTGAGCTTTTGTGTCTCCTTAATTCCTTTTATATCACAGTTTCCCTAAATCTTAAAAACTTAATCCACACAAAACTCAACAAGAACTCGTGAGATAAGTTAGTATAAACCAATGCAAAAACCTTATCATTCTCTACTGTAGAAAATCACTAAAATTATTATTCAACATTGCATACTAAATTCCTCTGCATATTTAATACTCCTATCCTCAAATAAAATCATTAAACAAGCAAACATATGCAAACAATGCAAACATCACAACAATCTGCCAAAACAACACAGTCTGTAAAGAATGCAAGAGTATCAATACTTCCCTAACTCGAAAAATTATGAAAATTTACCAAACTGTAGAAAATTTATCATAGCTTATTGTGAAAAAAGTTTCAACATTTTATCACATTCTGAATTTTCTGGGGAATTTTTGCAACAGCGATAAACTTTCTGTTTTGAAACAGCAACATGTAGACTTGCAAAATAAGCATGGTAAAGGCTATCCTTGACATTTTTATTGAAGAGAAAGATGGAAAAAATTATTCTAAATAACAGCCAGAAAATCCTAACAAAATAAAATGACGTTCCAAGTAAAACAAGTATCATGTGATGAATGAAAACATAGCTCCAAGTGAGGTTACCGATATTGTTGGAGGCGAAAGAGGGGATGCCTTGCATCCCCAAGCATAGTTGCTTGGATCTTCCTTGAATATTACCTTGAGGGTGCCTTGGGAATCCCCAAGCTTAGGGTCTTATAACTCCTTCTTCTCCTCATATCGACATCTCACCCAAAACTTGAAAACCTCAATCACATAAAACTTAACGGAACTTCGTGAGATAGGTTAGTATGATAAAGAGCAAGACCATTTCACTTTGGTATTGTCAAAGACAAGATTAATAATTGTTCTCACACAATGACTACTGTAGAATATCATTTCCACAATTTATATTGAGCAATATAAGCCATAGAAACTAGAAAACAAGCAAACTATGCATTGAAAACAGAATCTGTCAAAAATAGAACAGTCTGTAGTAATCTGTACTCAAACCATACTTCTGCTACTCCAAAAATTCTGAAAAATAGGAAAACGTAGATAATTTGTATATATATCACCTGTAAAAAATTCAAATCAAAATCACATTCCAGTGAATTTTATAAATTCCTGGACTGGACGCAAAAGTTTCTGTTTTTGGACAGAATCAAGTCAACTATCATCCACACTATCCCAAAGGCTTTACTTGGCACTTTATTGAAACAAAAGCTATAAAACATGATTAATACAGTATCATAATCATGTGAACACACAAAAACAATAGGTAAAAGTGTTGGGTTGTCTCCCAATAAGCGGTTTTCTTTAATGCCTTTTAGTCAGGCATGAAGATTTCAATGATGCTCGCATAAAAGATAAGAATTGAAACATAAAGAGAGCATCATGAAGCATATGACTAGCACATTTAAGCCTAACCCACTTCCTATGCATAGGGATTTTGTGAGCAAACAATTTATGGGAATAGGAATCAACTAGCATAGGAAGGCAAAACAAGTGCAACTTCAAAACTTTCAACATAAAGAGAGGAAACTTGATATTATTGAGATATGTAAAAGCATAAGTTCCTCTCTCATAATAATTTTCAGTAGCATCATGAATGAATTCAACAATATAACTATCACATAAAGCACTATTTTCATGATGCATAAGCATAGAAATTTTGTTACTCTCCACATAAGCAAATTTATTCTCATCAAGAGTAGTGGGAGCAAACTCAACAAAATAACTATCATGTGATTGAAAACAAAAATCAAGATAACAAGTTTCATGGTTATCATTGTTATTTATAGCATGCATGTCATCACCATAATCATCATAAATAGCAACTTTGTAATCATAGTCAATTGAAGCCTCATCCAAAATGGTGGACTCATCATTAAATAAAGTCATGACCTCCCCAAATCCACTTTCATCATTATAATCATCATAAATAGGAGGCATGCAATCATTATAACAAATTTGCACATCAAATCTTGGGGGACTAAAAGTATCATCTTCATTAAACATAGCATCCCCAAGCTTATGGCTTTGCATATCATTAGCATCATGGATATTCAAAAAATTCATACTAACAACATTGCAATCATGCTCATCATTTATACCAAACATTCTATTGAATTCTTCTTCTATCAATTGAGCACAATTTTCCTTTCCATCATTTTCATGAAATACATTACAAAGATGGATAACATGATGCAACCTCAATTCCATTTTTTTGTAGTTTTCTTTTATAAACCAAACTAGTGATAAAACAAGAAACTAAAAGATTCAATTACAAGATCTAAATATATACCTTCAAGCACTCACCTCCCCGACAACGGCGCCAGAAAAGAGCTTGATGTCTACTACGCAACTTTATTCTTGTAGACACGTGTTGGGCCTCCAAGTGCAGAGTTTTGTAGGACAGTAGCAATTTTCCCTCAAGTGGATGACCTAAGATTTATCAATCCGTGGGAGGCGTAGGACGAAGATAGTCTCTCTCAAACGACCGTGCAACCAAATACAAGAAATCTCTTGTGTCCCAACACACCCAATACAATGGCAAATTGTATAGGTGCACTAGTTCGGCGAAGAGATGGTGATAAAAGTGTAATAGGGATGGTAGAAATATACTTTTATAATCTGAATAAATAAAAATAGTAAGGTAGCAAATAGTAAACGGGCACAAAAACGGTATTGCAATGCTTGAAAATGAGGCCTAGGGTCTGTACTTTCGCTAGTGCAATCTCTCAACAATGCTAATATAATTGGATCATATAACCATCCCACAAAGTGCGATGAAGAATCACTCCAAAGTTCCTATCTAGTGGAGAACATAAGACGGAATTGTTTGTAGGGTACGAAACCACCTCAAAGCTATTCTTTCTGATCGATCTAACCAAGAGTTCGTACTAAAATAACACCAAAGCAAATTCAGATTCATAATATTCAATCCAACACAAAGAACTTCAAAGAGTGCCCCAAGATTTCTACCGGAGAAACAAAGACAAGAACGTGCATCAACCCCTATGCATAGATTACCCCAATGTCACCTCGAGAATCTGCGAGTTGAGTGCCAAAACTTATATCAAGTGAATCAATACGATACCCCAATGTCACCACGAGTATTCATATGCAAGACATATATCAAGTGCTCTCAAATCCATGAAAGTATTCAATCCAATAACAACGAAATCTCAAAGGGAAAACTCAATTCATCACAACAAGATAAAGAGGGGAAAACACCATATGATCCGACTATATTAACATAGCCCACGATACATCAAGATCGTGACATCTCAAGAATACGAGAGAGAGAGAGAGATTAAACACATAGCTAATGGTACAAACCCTCAGCCCCGAGGGTGGACTACTCCCTCCTCATCATGGTGGCCGCCGGGATGATGAAGATGGCCACCGGTGATGATTCCCCCCTCCGGCAGAGTGCCGGAACGGTGTCTAGATTGGTTTTCGATGGCTACAGAGGCCTGCGGTGGCGGAACTTCTCATCTAGGGTTATTTCTGATGGTTTCTCTATTTATAGGATTTTTTGGCGTCGGTTTCACGCGAAGATGGGCCTCGAGGTGAGCACAACCCACCGGGGCGAGCCTGGCCCACCAGGCGCGCCCTGGTGGGTTGTGCCCTCCTCGTGGCTCTTCTGGCCCTCCCACGAAGCTTCAGAGGTCTCTTTTGTTCCAAAAAAATCATCAAAAAGTTTCATCACATTTGGAGAACTTTCATTTCTGCACAAAAACAACACCACGGTAGTTCTGCAGAAAACAGCGTCAGTCCGGGTTAGTTCCAAAAAATGATATAAAATTGCTATAAAATAATTGTAAAACATCCAAGAATGATATTATAACAGCATGGAACAATCAAAAATTATAGATATGTTGGAGACGTATCAATATGTGGATTCAGGAGCAACAAACCACATCACCAGAGAGCTTGACAAGCTCATCGTCCGGGACAAGTACAACGGACATGATCAAGTAAACATGTCAAACGGTGCAGGTATTAAGATTTCCCATATAGGTCATGCTTATGTTCGTATCCCTACTCGCAATCTTCATCTCAAAAATATCTTGCATGTGCCTAAAGCCACCAAAAACTTGATCTTTGCTCATCGTTTATCATATGACAATCATGTATTGCTTGAATCTCATCCTCATTTTTTCTTTGTCAAGGACAAGGCGACAAGGAAAACCCTCCTCCACGGCAGGTGTAGAAACAGGCTTTATCCCCTCTCATCAGCTCCCATAAGCTCGGGCAGGCATTCACTTGGCGCCACCAAGATTTCACCATCACGGTGGCACAATCGGTTAGGTCATCCGTCTTCGATGGTTGTTCATCATGTTCTCAAACACAATAATATTTCCTTTTCTAGCAATGAGTTGAATAAAGAGGGTGTGTGTGATGCTTGCCAACAAGGCAAGAGCCATCAACTTCCCTATCCAAAATCTAGTAGCACTTCAAACGCTTCTTTAGAGCTAGTTTTTTCTGATGTATGGGGGCCTGCCCGAGATTCGATCAATAAGAAAAATTATTATGTGATTTTCATTGATGATTTCAGTAAATTCACTTGGATTTACATTCTTAAACATAGATCAAATGTTTTCAAAGTGTTTCATGAATTTCAAGCACTAGTTGAACGACTTTTTGATCGCAAAATTATCACCATGCAAACAGACTGGGGAGGTGAATATGAGCGCTTAAACTCCTTCTTCCGCCAAATAGGCATTACACACAATGTGTCATGCCCTCACACCCATCAACAGAATGGGTCGGCCGAGAGGAAACATCGTCACATTGTAGATGTGGGTCTCTCTCTTTTAGCTCATGCTTCCATGCCCTTGAAGTTTTGGGATGAAGCGTTCCTAGCCACCACCTATCTCATAAATCGCACTCCTAGCAAAGTGATCAATCTTGAAACTCCATTAGAAAAATTGTTTCATGAAAAACCAAATTATCATGCTCTACGCACTTTTGGTTGTGCATGCCGGCCAAATCTTCGCCCTTTGAATTCTAGAAAGCTAGAATTTCGCTCCAAGCAATGTGTGTTCCTTGGCTATAGCAATATTCACAAAGGGTTCAAGTGCCTTGATATAAAAGCTGGACGTGTTTATATTTCCCGTGACATCATCTTTGATGAAACTGTTTTTCCCTTCGCTGCACAAAATCCTAATGCCAGGACTCCCCTCCGATCAGAAGTTCTGCTTCTTCCTGAAACCATATGATCCGAACCTCTTGATCATGGGGACGAACAAACAGCTGATCCTTCTGTTAATCTTCATGAAAATCCTACTGTAAATTTTGGTGGAAATCCTGTTGTGTATCATGATTTTATGCAGCATACAGGCACAGAACACAATGTGGATTTAGGTGCTGCAGCAGATTCTGACAGCAGCGATCCCCTGGACGATTCCCCCTCGTCTGCCGCGCCAGGCAGCAGCGTCAGCACCGCATCTGCCTCGGGAGGGGGTGAGTCGTCCTCGACATCCCACGCGTCCAGCCACGGGCCCGTAGGCGGGGGCACGGAAGCGCACTCCGCGTCGGGTGGACCCAGCGCGAGCGGGGCGCTTGTATCCAACCACCAAGCGACGCGGTCTCCTATGCGCGGTCAGGCTGGTGAGGCCGACCAATCTGGCGCCTCACTTCTCGTGCTGCCCAATCAGGCGCGCCGTGGGGTGCCGATAGTATTTGTGTTGGATCCGGTGCTGGTGGATCGGCCGTTCCCGTGTCGGCATCGAGGATGGATGGATCCTATGTGGCGAAGGACTCTGCAGTTATTCCTGCACCCACAGAGAGAACAAGATCCCAACATGGCATTTCGACACCAAAAATACGTACAGATGGTACAGTCAGGTATGACAAGGTATGTTTTGTTGGCCTTGCTACTACAGGAGAACCATACAACTTGGCAGAAGCCTTAGAAAATAAAAATAGGAAAAATGCAATGGATGAGGAATATAATGCTCTCATGAAAAATAAAACATGGCATTTAGTTCCTCCAGCAAAAGGCAGAAACATAATTGATTGTAAATGGGTTTATAGAATCAAAAGAAAAGCAGATGGAGAAATAGATAGATACAAAGCTAGACTAGTTGCAAAGGGTTTTAAACAAAGGTATGGCATAGACTACGAAGATGCCTTTAGCCCTGTTGTGAAAGCAGCTACTATCAGACTTGTTCTCTATTGCAGTATCGAAAAATTGGAGTCTTCATCAATTGGATGTGCAGAATGCGTTCCTTCATGGTGTTCTAGAGGAGGAAGTGTATATGAAGCAACACCTGGTATGAGGTAAAGGATAATCACCATTATGTGCGCAGGCTTGATAAAGCTCTATACGGTTTGAAACAAGCACCTAGAGCATGGTACTCTAGGCTAAGTGAGAAACTCCAAAGGCTTGGTTTTCAGCCGTCCAAAGTTAACACATCACTGTTCTTTTTCAGAAAAGGAAAAATCACCATTTTCATGCTAGTATATGTTGATGATATTATTGTTGCAAGTTCATCACATGATGCAACCAAGGCATTGCTTGAAGATCTAAGGAGAGACTTTGCTCTAAAAGATTTTGGTGATTTGCACTACTTCTTGGGAATAGAGGTAAAGAAGGTTAAAGATGGCATAATCTTAAGTCAAGAAAAGTACGTGTCAGATGTGTTAAAACGAGCAGGTATGATGAATTGCAAGATATCAAATATGCCACTCTCAACCTTTGAAAAATTATCTAAAGAGGAAGGTGAGCCTTTAAGTGCCGAAGCATCTACAAACTATAGAAGTGTGGTAGGTGCCTTGCAATATCTAACACTTACAAGACCTGATATATCTTTTCCTATCAATAAAGTATGCCAGTTCTTGCACACTGGACAACAGTAAAAGGATTTTGAGATATCTGAGAGGTACTCTGAGTATAGGCTTAAAAGTCACAAGATCAACGTCAACTTCGGTGAGTGCGTTATCTGATGCTGATTGGGCAGGTCCTGATGATAGAAGATCAACAGGGGGTTTTGCTGTCTTCTTTGGACCAAACCTCATATCATGGAGTGCATGGAAGCAAGCTACTGTGTCACGATCAAGCACATAAGCTGAGTATAAAGCTTTGGCTAATGCTACGGCAGAACTAATATGGGTTCAAACCTTGCTTAATGAGCTTCGTGCAAGTCATTCTCCTACTGCACGATTGTGGTGTGACAATATTGGTGCTACATATCTTTCAGCCAATCCAGTGTTTCATGCAAGAACAAAACACATTGAGGTATAGATTACCACTTTGTGCGTGAAAGGGTAGCTAAGAAGCTACTTGATATTCGGTTCATTCCCACAAATGATCAAGTTGCGGACGGGTTTACTAAAGCCCTCTCTTGGCGGAAATTAGAAGTTCAAGAACAATCTCAACTTGGTGAAGTTATGATTGAGGGGGAGTGTCAGAATATTTGTATACGTATATACGGTGGATTATAAACTGTATATATATCATAGGGCCAGGTGCGGTGCATATCTTAGATTGTAATCTAGTTGGTAGGTTGTTGGGGAATCTCTATCTTGTATAGTTAATTTGGAGATCAATCCATAACCTAACCAACTAAACCCTTGTAAACCCTAGCCGCATTGTGGCTCTATATAAACATGGAACGCGCCCCTGCTAGGCATACGCTTAACGCCATTTTTCAGCATGTAGCTTGAAGAGAACACGACTACATCCAACAATGGATAGAGAGGTTGAGTTTGCTCGTGCTTGGACAATTAATTTCTAACTTTAGCTAGAGGGATATATTTTCCCCTCACTGTAAAAAACAAGACAGCTGCCGCTGAATGGAACTAGTTTATTGAGACTTGCTTTCATCTCATACGAAAAGTAGAGAATGATTTGAGACTGCGCAGGGCCCTCCAGCCCAAAAGCTCTGGTAGTATAACTACGTAGTGCTAAATCACATAATTATTGCTCCATAAAAGCCATGAAATCCACCTTTGCAAGTGAGCAGAGGCGCGGCTGCGGGCACAACCTGTGATCATTCCTTCCCGTGACCCTCTGGTTTAAGTTGGTACAGCCAGGAATGCGTGTTGCGGGTCCAACCAAGGAGGCAGCCCCAGACCGCTTTACGCTCACAGGAACCGTACGAAGAACCAACCAGCAAATGCGACCATGTTTCCCCGTATGCCTTTCCAGCGGTCGTTGCTCGTTGGTGCACGTTCCGGGAACGAACTCGACGGCCGCAAGTGCGTGCGTGCGCGCGCGCGCATTTTTTCCTCCACGGCGACACGGCGATCCTGCATCGTCTAACCACAAAACGCCGCCGCATCGAGAAGCAAAACGAGACCCTAAATGGTTGAAAAAAATATAGGAAATCCTCCCCGTGCTAAATGCATGTGTGGAGTACTGAGTCTGCTGCTCTTCTTTGGCACGTCGGCAGGACTACCCAAGCAAATGCCTTGTGCATGCCCACATGCACACCACAAGGTATTCCACTAGAGCACAAAAAGATCTAGAACTATGGCGGTGCGCCACTGTCTCGCCTTCCCTTTTTTGCCCGGCGTGTGTGAACGACGAGGCCGATCTCCACCATGAGCCCCGTGCTGCGCCGCGCTGTGCTGCACTGTGCGACGGCACTCGGGAGATAGGGACACGAGGAGCGCGCACGTTATGTTCCGTTTGTATCATGGCCCTCCCCCCATCCTGCCTGCCCGGGGCTCACGCCGTGGGACAATCCCAGCCGCGGCTCACCGGCCGGCAGATCGCTTTTGAACCAACCCGAAAGCAAAGCTACTGTACGTGCTTAGGCTCTCTGCTAATCAATATACTACTAGGGCGCACTAAACAAATCCACGACATCGGTCTCGCCATAACGCGCTCCCTCTCCCTCTCTCTGCTCGCCACCAGTGAGGTGGTAGTTGGTGGCTGGCTGGGCGCACCAGTAGGCAAAAGCAGCGAGCCAGGGGGAGGGAGGGAGGGCCTGCTGTGCTGTGTCCACGCCGATGGCGGCTTCTCGTCTCCTCTTCTCGCTCTGCAGCGCGCTGGCCGTGGCCGTGGCCGTGGCGGCGGCGGCGGCCACGGACACGCTGAAGCAGGGGGACTCGCTGACGGCGCCGGCGACGCTGGTGTCCTCGCCGTCGGGGGTGTTCGAGTTGGGCTTCCACGCGCCGGACCCCGCGCGCCCGGCCCGCCTCTACCTCTGCGTCTGGTACCGCGACACCCAGCCCAGGACCGTCGCCTGGGTGGCCAACCGCGCCAACGCGGCCGCGGCGGCCGCGCCGTCGCTCACGCTCACGGCCGGCGGCGAGCTCCGCGTGCTCGACGGCGCCGCCAAGGACGGCGCGCCCATGCTCTGGTCCTCCAACACCACCACGCGGGCCGCGCCGCGGGGCGGCTACCAGGCCGTCATCCAGGACTCCGGCTCCCTCCAGGTGCGCGACGTCGACGGCACCGTCATCTGGGACAGCTTCTGGCACCCGTCAGACACCATGCTCTCCGGGATGCGCATCAGCGTCAACGCCGAGGTCAGGGCGCAGGTCAGGGGCCCGCCGGAGCGGATGCTCTTCACGTCCTGGGCCAGCGAGACGGACCCCTCGCCGGGCCGGTTCGCGCTGGGGCTCGACCCGGCGAACCCCAGCCAAGCCTTCATCTGGAGAGATGGCAATGTTCCATTCTGGAGGTCAGCTTCTCCATGCCCCGCTCCCTGCCATCTTTTCCTTTCCTTGGACCAGTATAGTTTGCTTCAATATTTTTTGGCCAGATTTTAAATTATTATACTGTAGGAATGTTGTAGAGACTAGTACTATATTTTATTGGGGCATTAATGTGCTTAGCAATCAGGTGTTATCAACATGCTAGTTCTTCTAAAAAAGGATATTACTACTAGTAGTTAACCTGCTAGTTGTTCTGTACTAATTCTGTTCTTTTGCCATCTAGTACCTAGGAAATAAAGATTAGTCACAATGGGTAGTAACTTAGACCGGTAACATGCATATATCACTAGTCTATGTAACAACCTCCACAATGGGTAGTAACATATGTGTTGTGTCATGCATCACTTCATTTATTACGTTGTAGACTCATCTTTTCTTGATATGTGTGATGTTACAGCAATTTACTATGTTACCACATGCCTCTCTTTCTTCATTAATTACATGTCACATCATCTATTTTGCCTAGATAAGTGTGATGTTATCATTTATGTTACTCCCACTGTGGGTAGTCTAAGGGGGTGTTTGGTTCAGAAGTCTTAGGACTTTTTCTAGTCCCAGGGACTAATCAAAAAAGACTCTCTAGTAGAGTCTTTTTCTAGTCCCTGTAGAAAAAGTCCCTCCCGTTTGGTTCCTAGAGACTTTTTAGGGACTTTTTCTAGTCTCTGGGACTAAAAAGTCCTTGAACCAAACACCCCCTAAGGAATCTGTCATCTCGTAAGTTTTTTGTTTTAATTTCCTTTTAGGAGGTCGTGTTTTAGTTGTTTTTTGTTTTAGTTGTTCCAGTCGGCACTAGGAAGCATCAGCTGTCGGCTTAGCTAGTCTGAATTGCAAATTGCGAGCATCTTCTTTTCGTGTGCGGTGTGCTACACAAACATCATTCACACTTCATTTTATGATGGTGCATCAAAAGGATCAGGTTCAAAAGTGGGAAACTGACTAGCCGCGTGAGGCTGTGTGGGGCGGTAGCTCTACTTGCAGTCCATCAGTAGGCAAATAGTCAGTCATGGTAGATTTGTAGGCCATCCCAGAATTCTAATCTCACTTTTTTCATCGATTAGTCTGCTTGCTCGCCATCTCTCGATAAGGATGGCCGATGGCATCTGGCAAAGTTATTTGTAAAGCTTCAAATCTTGCCTGCTAGAGGACCGTTCCTCTCCAAACCCTAGAAGAGGCGACCTCCGAGTGCACCACGCCGCAACCTCTCCTCCGTCAGTAGGTCGTCGCTCATCGCCTCGCTCCTCCTCCGCTGGCTCTGCCGGCGTCGGAGTGCGGGGAGGCCCCACTACCGGATGGATTCCCTGCCCTAACAACGATTGGCTGGCTCCGGCGATTGAGCAGCAGTGGCGCGCCCTCGGCCCATTCGGGAGTAACCTTTTTATTTTCCAGGGATGTCTATACTGCTGGTTTGGTTTATAGATCCGAGTGTTTTTCTGCAAAAAAAAAAAAAAAAAAACTTGTGTGCTAGAGTACCGTTTGGAACAAATCTCTGAAAGATGAACTTTATATCTTGTGTGCTTGTATTTATCCAATAGTGTTTGCGTAATGTTGTTGAAATGTGCTAACTTTCAGTTCATGATTTCAAATGAAGAAGAGTAGAATTCCGTATGTTCGTTAGTTAAGCTTCTGGGTGCTATTGTGCATGAATTCAACATGTAGTGCAGGAGTTCCTTAACTACCTAACGGAAAATTGCAGTTGCTTATTAGTAAGATTTCGAATTGAGGTCCATTGGTGTCCAGATCTGCATTTTTATCAGGTTGTCGCTAGACTGATTTCTGGCTGCAGCCTTTTCAACTTTCTGCCAGTTGCATTGGCACCCATTCGTATTATATCTGTGTTTTAGAGCTGATCAATCTCTAGTTGTAAGATGAAGGAGCCGTTTGGTTCTAGGCCTTGCCATACCACACTTTGCCACACATTTCTTGCCAAAGTTGCCTAAGGTTAGTTCAATAAAATGAAAGCCACAAGTTGGCAAGCCTAAGGGAATCTTGCCACACTTTTTGAGTGTACGTGATGTGGGGCCCTAGTGTGGCAAAAAGCATCTTGCCTAAGGTGAGGCTTGAACCAAACACCTTCTTAAGTTGGTCAAACTTGCCTAAGCTTAGGTGTGGCAAACTAAGTCAACCTTAGTCACAAACCAAAGAGCCCCGAAGTATTGGAATATAATTAAGATGTCCACCATTTTCTTACTGGACAGAGTTTTTGGGAGAGGGTTGGTTTATGAAGTTCAACCAGGCTCTAGCCGGTTTTATAATGTTGTTTTAGCTGTGAGTTGCAACTTGCAGCCCATATTTGCACATGTGCTATTCTTCTACCTCTATATATTGGCGATTCTTAACTAAGTCTACCTGCTATATTGTGGAATGGGGCCAGCGCAATCTAATCATAATCCTCGACAAACCCATTAAGTCTACACTGACATTTATGAAGTTGGTCAATCCATCTTTTGACAAATCTGAAACATATACACAGTACACTTTAAAGTTCATTTGCATTTGAAATGTGATTTCAGCCTTCTTGTTCCTGTAATTACCAACCAATTCACTTGTGCTTGTTTCATACGAAAAAACCTGTTCTGGGCTTCACTATCTCGAGATAACTGAAGAGAGTTCGGTGTCCAACACCCACACGCACCTCCCAAAGGCAAATAGAAATGAAAAGGCAGTAGCTTCCACAGAAGAGAAGTCCCCACCTAGGAAAGCAAGTAATCCAAGTTTCACAAACTAAAGATGGCAAGCAATTGAAATTCCACAAGTATATACTGAGAATGCGACCACAAATTCCTAGGGACAACCTCAAAAAGAGTAAGATATTTTCAGTCTCTCACAATCCCCTTGAAATTTTTGAACCCTCAGATCCCATATATAGTGTTAAAGAATATCCTAAATTTTGATCCACTGTGCACATAATTTTTTCTACCTTGTTTTGGATGAGATTTGTCTCCTTGGGTTGGGTTCTCCATGACCATTTCTTATAGGTTTATATGGCCCCCAACCTTGAAAGTAGTATGCATTACATGATTAGAATTACTATGCAAATTCAATAGTCACACCTCTCCAAGTCCTCATAGGACTCGATCGTAAATAGGAGTATCCTTTCTCAACATAAACTGTAAAAATTATTGAACGGCTTAGTTCAAGATATTATAACTTGTATGTAATCCTTTACAGGTCAGGCCAATGGACTGGGCTAAATTTTGTAGGAATTCCATATAGGCCACTGTACGTGTATGGGTACAAACAAGGAAATGATCCAATCCTGGGAATGTACTTCACTTACACTGCAACAAATACATCTCTGCAGAGGTTTGTTGTTGCGCCAGATGGCAGAGATGTCTGCTACATGGTTAAGAAGTCTACACAGGAGTGGGAAACTGTGTGGGTGCAACCGTCAAATGAGTGCGAGCGTTATGGTGCATGTGGTTCAAATGCGATATGTACGGTGGTGCAAGATACGAAGGCAAAATGTACCTGCCTGAAAGGTATGTCTTTGACTCTTGGTGCAATTTCTTTACAAAATCGGGTTCCGCTCTTACTAGCTTCCAGTAAAAGATGAACTGTCTTGTTCCTTACATAATTGGGTGAACTTCCTCCCTTGTTACCGGCACAACTGACTATAAGTCGCAGTTAGGACCCTAAAATAGGAAGCATGGACGTTGTCACTACTTATTTTGACATCTCAAGCCCTTTCATACATGTTTACAGAAGTATATGCTTCACAAATTAGTCACCTTTTTCCTTCAATAGGTTTTAAGCCAAAGTTAGCAGATGAGTGGAATGCAGGAAATCGGAGCCAGGGTTGTGTTAGAAACCCACCTTTGGACTGTCAGGTGAACAAAACTGGAGATGGATTTCTCTCTATCCCGAATGTCAAGTGGCCAGATTTTTCATACTGGGTATCTGGTGTGACCGATGAGTATGGGTGCATGAATACCTGCCAGCAAAACTGCTCATGTGGTGCCTATGTCTACATGACTCAATTGACGGGGTGTCTACATTGGGGTAGTGAACTGATGGATGTTTACCAGTTTCAGGCTGGGGGTTATGCCCTAAACCTCAAGCTTCCTGCTTCTGAGTTAGGTAAGAGATGAAGATTATCTAAAGAATAAAGTTTATATATGCAGTTATGCACGCTACCATATTTTCTCACCTTTGACTTACCATGTTTATGTTGGGTTATGCTGTTCCTTCATCAGCAGGTTCACATATCGCAGTTTGGAAAATAGCCACAATAGCGTCTGCCGTGGTGCTATTTGTTTTGTTAGCTTGTCTCTTTTTATGGTGGAAGCGTGGCAGAAATATCAAAGGTGAGGTTCCTTGGATTTGGCTCAATGATTATAGTCTAACGAAAGCTCACCTGATTCTTCTGTTGTCCTCCGTAGTTGTCTGCACAAGACTGCATTCTCTTGTGGTGCTAATCAGTATAGTCAAGTGTACCTAACTAGTTCCACGAATTCATTACAGATCATAAATAGGAAAAAAATAATCAGTTTTTACCCCTCAACTCTTGTAATGGTAAAAACTCAGGTCAACCAATAAGTAGGGGGAGGTAGAAAAGGGAGACCTGAAACCAATGTGGTAGAAGCTTGAGAACTATTTTTTGCCTTGATTAGCAATGTAAGCCAAATCAAGAATCAATCATGATTTGATCGTGATCAAATCAGCCGATCAGGATCTGTACAAATCAGTACAGATTATTTGCTTCTACCTAGATACTAACCAATTATTAACAGTAGACATGTAGGGGTGATCACGGTTCATATAGCACCTTGTTGTGCCAAAACCACTGGCCACATTTGACTGGTCTAAGAGGGTAATTTGTCCAAATTAGCAGGCAATGGTGTCATCTGTAATTTGTTTGGCTTTAGAATCAAAGATGAAATCTAGAAATTTATAGGCGTTGCGGGGTAAAAAGGACTTGTGCCTTGGGAGAAACCATGCTGCCAAGCTGTTGTGAAGACTGCTAAAATGGATCTAGCTGTGAACTGTTAGCTGTAGTAATTAGTCTCAGTTTCTAATATAAATGGACTCTTGGAGGCAAGTATAGTGCTAACTGGTATTCTGGGGCAGATGCAGTGCACAGAAGTTGGAGGAGGTCAAGACGTTCATCTACCAGATCTCAGCAAAGTGCTGGCATGCTGGATATCTCAAATTCGATTCCTTTCGACGATGAAACGGAGGACGGAAAAAGTCATGAACTCAAAGTACTCTCCCTGGACCGCATTAAAGCTGCTACTGGTAGTTTCAGTGAATCCAACAAGCTTGGGGAAGGTGGATTTGGCCCGGTTTATATGGTACGAGTGATATTATCATGAATCTATGTATTATACTTGTTTTTTTGTGGGCTAGTATTACACTGTACTTGGCTTGATGCAAGTTAATACCATGAATCACTTCAGGGAACATTACCTGGTGGAGAAGAAGTAGCTGTGAAGAGGCTTTGTAAGAACTCAGGTCAAGGCCATGAGGAGTTCAAGAATGAGGTCATACTGATTGCAAAGTTGCAGCACCGGAATCTTGTCAGACTATTAGCTTGCTGTATACAGGGAGAAGAGAAGATCTTGGTTTATGAGTACATGCCTAACAAGAGCCTCGACGCATTTATCTTTAGTACGTACCATTTCCATTCATCCTCATTCCTCTAGATGGACAAATGTACTGATTGGATTGTAATTACTGTGGGCGAACAGATCCTGAAAAGCGAGGTCTCCTAGACTGGAGGACAAGGTTTGATATCATCGAAGGTATTGCTCGAGGACTGCTATATCTCCACCGGGACTCAAGGCTACGTATTGTTCATCGTGATCTCAAGGCCAGCAACATTCTCCTAGACACAGACATGAACCCCAAAATATCAGATTTCGGAATGGCAAGGATTTTTGGAGGGGATGAAAACCAGTTCAACACGAACCGTGTTGTTGGGACATTGTACGTGCATTTCAGATAGATCTTATGATGACTGGAATATTACCACTGCAGTACATTAAATTGGATTTTGTTTTTGCAGCGGCTACATGTCTCCTGAGTATGCCATGGAAGGCATTTTCTCCGTCAAGTCCGATGTCTATAGCTTTGGAGTTCTGATCTTGGAGATCATCACAGGGAAGAGGGCTGTCAGCTTTCATGGCCAGCAGGAGTCCCTAAACATCGCGGGATATGTAAGCGCACGCGTATCCCATATGCCACACCCATCCTGACATTTCATTTATCTGTTTCCTCATGGCTTGAGTTTGCAACCATTTTCCAGGCATGGCAACAATGGAACGAAGACAAGGGCGAGGAAATGATCGATCCGTTGATAAAACCGTCGTGCTCGATTCGACAGGTCCTGAGGTGCATCCACATTGCATTGCTATGCGTGCAAGATCATGCCCAAGAGCGTCCGGACGTGCCGGCGGTCATCCTGATGTTGAGCAGCGACAGCTCCAGCCTTCCCATGCCGAGGGCGCCCACCCTGATGCTCCGTGGCCGTGCTCTTGAGTCGAGCAAATCAAGCGAGAACGAGAGGAGCCACTCCATTGGCACCGTATCAATGACACAGTTGCATGGAAGATAGCATGGCAGGGGCAGTATATACTGAAGATATCATGTCTTTCTTTTTCTCCAAATGTTATGTTGCAATGCTGGTGTTTTCTGTAGATTAGGATCTGGGCAGTTTGAGGAAGCCCAATGTGTACGAAAGAAGATATTCATTTATGTCATCTGTAAAGTCGGAATGAAGGTCCATTCTCAAGTTTAGTTACGGCTAGCTACGAGCATGACTACGACAGAAAGCGACCCAGATCTCTAACTTGACGGCGATGGCTCGGCTGCACTCGTGTATATGATCTACATTTCCTTGTCTGGACATGGAATATACGTGAACCTCCATATAAACGCATCAGTTCTTTATTTAGGCTTGATTGAAGTTTGTTGCCTGCTCACGTTGTCGACACTCTATCGGGATCCTTTTTCTTTTTCTTTTGAAGCCGAGGCAAGAACTTTGCCTTTTTTTCGTCAGTTATTAAGAAGACGCCCTAGTTTATCTGCAGAGAACTTACCCTAATGTTTGTATTTTAGCACGGTTCAGAGGTAAAATGCTAACGTGGCACATCAATTAAAGAAGAGAGAGGGGTGTTGTATTTTACTCCCTCGGTTCCTAAATTTTTTTTTTAGATATTTCAATAAGAGACTGCATACGAAGCAAAATGAGTAAATCTACACTCTAAAATATGTCTATATTCATTCAAAAGTCATGTATTTAGAAACGGAGGGAGTATTAGAGATAAGGGTCTTAGAGCATGAGCAACCGGTCTCGACTAATTATTTTTTAACAAATGGTGAATTTTATTGACTTAAAATGAAGCATCAAGAGAATACAAACACAATAAGCACACACACGGCCTCTGTATAATTAAGATGCACACAACCAACACTAACGCGCACACACAAAAGAAGAAAAAAGAACACGCCGACAAAGAGCAAAGTCATATAAAAACCAAGCTATGCCTAAGCGAGAAAAAATAATCTCTGAAAGATCAAAGCAACGGTCGATAAACTACAACAACGACCATATCCGCACCAATCATCTCTTGACACTACAAGGACAACGAGAAGATTTGTAAGTGCATCTAGTGCCATCCCTAGTTGGTTTTGGAGTATTGACGACAAACTTGGTTGAGGGACTAATGTGTTTGTGAGAATTGCAGGATAACACAGGTAGTAGTCCCTCATTGATTCGGTTTACCTACCAGAGATGACCCCTAAAAATGTGTGAAGACATTGAAGACAATGGTGGTATGTGAAGATATTCACAACGAAGATTATGACTCGAGAAGACATTCACGTGAAGACTATGGAGTGCGAAGACATAGTTGCTTCGTAGTTTCCTTTTCTTCTTTGTTGAGTCATAGGAACCACCGCACTGTTAAGTGGGGTCCAAGTGAACAAAGTCAGAATGATTGATGTGATGCTCAACCAAATCTTATGTCTTCGAGTGAAGACAATGAGAGCAAATCTTATCCAGAGTTGGATGAGTCAGCTTTACTTGTAGCCCAGGTCAAGCTGCCGCGTGTGTTTGAAATTTGACCGTTGGACATGTGTCAGTTCCTTAGTGACCCAGGGTCATTTTGGACAAATCAGGTCGGGTTGCCTCCTGGCTATAAATAGCCCACCCCCTACGCCATAAATTGATGGCTACTCAGAGTTAGTGCACGACTTTTGTCGTTTGAGAGCAACCCACCTCCGAAGCATTTGAGAGAGATCCTTGCGAGGACAAAGCACAAAACACCCAGAGCCAAAGAGTGTTAGGCATCACTGAAATCTTTCTGTCCGCGTGACCTGAAGACTTGTTACACTTGAGGACTGTGAATCCTCCAGCCGGTTAGGCGCCGCGTTCTGAGCATCCAAGAGTCATTGTGGATCGCCGGTGAACGAAGTCTGTGAAGGTTTGAAAGTCTACCTTGAAGGCTTGTCCAGTGTAGTCTACCTTTCGCTGCATATCAATAGGCTCATATCTACTGTTTGTCTTTAAAGCCCCCGTGTTTTGAGGACTTTCGTAAAAATCACCTATTCACCCCCCTCTAGTCGATAACTAGCACTTTCAATTGGTATCAGAGCAAGGTGCTCCCTTGTTCTATGTGATTCGGTTTAACCACCTGGAGTTTTAGCTATGTCGACTGCAGGGATAATTAAAGTCTCCGCTGCGTGCCCTGTCTTCGATGGCACTGATTACCCCTACTGGAAGAATAAGATGCATATGCATCTTGAAGCCATTGATGCCGACCACTGGTATGTCGTCAAGAACGGCGTTCCCAAGGCCGGTGAAGGTGTCACCCTGCTGATGTCAATACGTTCATTCAACTGGATTCTACCGTCAAGAACATCATCTGTGGTCATCTGACCAAAGGACAGTATGGCCGTGTGAGTGCTCTGAAAACTGCGAAGCTAGTCTGGGACTGGCTTTCAAAGGTCAACAAAGGCGTCTCAACCCAGAGAGACTCAAGGATCAGTGTTCTTTGCAACCTCTTCAATCGTTTCAAGCGAAATGATAATGAGAATGTCCAGCTCACATTTGACCGCCTCACTGATATCACAAATGAGCTTCATGCACTCGGCGCCACTGAGATCACCAAGCATGAAATCGTCAAGACACTCTTGAGATCGCTCGACAGCTCATTTGACACCCTGGCCCTGATGATTCAAGAACGCCCTGACTTCAAGACTCTCGATCCATCTGACATACTTGAGAGGCTCAACACACATGAGTTCCAGTTATCTGAGAAAAGAGATATCTATGGTCCCAACTATGGCCGAACTCGCGCTTTGAAGGGAAAGGCTGTTTCCTCATCTGAAGAAGAATCTGACTGCAGTTCTGGGGATCCTGAAGACATTGGAAAGGAGCTTGCTATGCTTGTGAAGAAGTTTCAGAAGTTCACTAAGAAGAAAGGCTTCAGAAAGTCTTCAAGATCCAGCTCAAGAAATGATGAAGCTTCTGCTCATGACCACAAGAAGAGAACATGCCACAAGTGCAAGAAACATGGTCACTACATCTCTGAGTGTCCGCAGTGGGATAATGAGAACAAGAAGAAGAAGAAGAAGAAGAAGAAGAAGAAGAGCAAGGAATATGATTCTGATGACAAGAAGAAGAAGAAATCCTCAAAATCTTCTTCCAAGTCTTCGTCGAAGTCTTCATCACACAAGAAGAGCTCATCAAGCAAGGCTCGTGCATTTGTTGGCAAGGAGATGGATTCAAAGGAGGAGTCTGCTTCTGAGGAGGCGGAGGTGGAGTCTGAGGAGGAGTCCGATTCAGGCGTGGCAAGCCTGGCTCTAGCTTCAGCATATGTCACCAAGTCCATCTTCAACACTGAAGACAATGGCCTCGTCACCAACACTGATGCTGAGGATAAGGATGACTCTGCTCCCACCTACTACTTCATGGCACGCGATGCCAAGGTAAACTCACGCGATGCTTACTTTCAAATATCAAGTGAAGATGACTCTGATCGTGAATCCAAACCTAGCTACAAAACACTTGCTAATATTGCAACTGAACAACAGAAAGCTATGGAACATATTCAAAAATTGCTAGACAAAAGCGATGACCTGTTGGACGCGGAAATGACCCGATCTCAGTCCTTAATTGAAGACATAAAAAATCTTCATGTTAAGTACGAGGAACTTGAAAGTCGTCATGAAACGCTCTCAACAACTCATGAAAAGCTTTCCTACGATTATCTTCAAAGGAAGCAAGAACTTGAGAAATTGAGAACGGCTCATGAAGATCATCAAAAGGAGAACGAGTCACTTTGCGCTCAACAGATCAGCCCCTCTCAGGAAGGATTTGAACCACCATGTCTAAAATGCCTTGAGCGTGATAACGCTACCTCTGTTGCTGAATGTTCTACTGCTACTACTGTTGCAATATCTTCAACTGCTGATGTGGTAACTAACCCCTCTACTGAGGATACCACTGCTATTGCTGATGAGAATGCCAGGTTGAAGACATTGCTTGAGACAGGAATGTACAAAATTCTCAAAGGCATCAGACACTATGTGATGTCCTCAAGAAACAGATTCTAAACCGAAACCCTAGGAAAGAGGGTGTTGGGTTCGAGAGGAAAATGAATGTTGATAGTTTTTACTAGAAGCCTGAGCAGTACCCCAAAATCACATGGGTTGCTGCAAAGGAACCTTCAGTGGATCCGTCCACTCTATCTGGCTTCACTTGTGCTAACCTGATTATCATTGATGAATCCTTTGATGCAAACTATAAACTGTTTAAGAATCAGAATGGTGAAGTGTTTGCCAGGTATATTAGTACTAACTGCAAGAATGGGCCACCTATGAAGAAGATCTTGGTGCCCAAAAGTTGTCTTGAGAATCTTCCTGTGAATGTCATCATGACACCACCTGGGAAGAAGACAAACCCCAGACCAAAGGCTTCATATGGTCCAAAGGCTTCATACAGACAGAGGACTCAATAGAGTCACCCTAACGCCAATGTTTTGCAGGGAAATCATACTCAGACCTATGAATATGAGCGTGTTTCCTCAAACCGCTATGTTCATAAAACTAAGAACTTTTCTGCTTATTCATATGAGTATTATTCACCTCCTGCAAGGCTATTTGCTAGGGCTCCAAAGCCGAAGTTCTCAGATGCTGCACTTAGACTCTATACTTCTAAGCCACCCCTGAAGATGTGGGTGGCTAAGAAAAATTAACTCTCTTTTGCAGGGAAAGGTTTCCAGCCGGAAATCAAAGGCGTCTGATGCTATCGCTGGGGACCTAAAACAACTTGTGGGACGCAAGATAAAATGTCCAAATGGTCTTACTATGTATTTCGTTCCTGAGTTCCTTGATGATCACCCTGTTTATCCTAACCAAGATCTGAACTTTCATAATCCACTCGTTCGTCAAATGTTTATGCTTCACAATACCCTTGGTGAAGCCTATCCCCCTAACTGCACTGTAGGGTATGACACCAAAGACTTCAGAATGGATTATGGACAGTGGATGCACTAACCACATGACTGGTGATCGAAGTCTTCTGATGGATTCAACACTACGTACATCTGACAAGAGTCACATTACATTTGCTGACACTGGTAAAAGCAAGGTATTTGGTCTAGGTAGAGTTGCAATCTCAAAGGATCAGCACCTGGACAAAGTGATGCTTGTTGAATCCCTTGGTTTCAACTTAATGTCCGTCTCAATGCTTTGTGATCTGAACATGATTGTGATACTTGGAAAATATCGTTGCCTTGTGCTAATGGAATCTGACAAATCTCTAGTCTTTGAAGGGTATCAAAAAGATGATCTGTACATGGTAGATTTCTCAGCAGGACCACAGTTGGCCGTATGTCTTCTAGCAAAAGCTTCAGAATGCTGGCTCTGGCATCGGAGGCTAGGGCATGCTGGCATGAGGAACTTGTACCCTCTCGCGAAGAAGAAACACGTCGTTGGCATCGAGGGCATCAAGTTCAAGAAGGATCATCTGTGTGGTGCCCGCGAAGCTGGAAAGATGACAAGGTCTAAGCATCCCTCGAAGACAATCATGATAACATCAAGTCCCTTCGAGCTACTACACATGGACTTATTTGGCCCTACTCACTACTCTACTCTTACTACCACTGCTTGCCTCTATGTCTTCGTCATTGTTGATGATTATTCAAGATATACATGGGTGCATATAATCCTCTACAAGAATGAAGTGCAGGATGTCTTCAGACGATTCGCTAATCGTGCCATGACGAACTATGGCATTAAGATCAAGCACATCAGAAGTGACAACGGCACAGAATTCAAGAACACCGGCCTCGACACTTATCTTGATACATTGGGCATCACTCATGAGTTTTCTGCTCCATACACACCTCAGCAGAATGGCATCGTTGAGCGCAAGAACAGAACACTCATTGAGATGGCCCGGACGATGCTTGATGAGTACAAGACTCCAAGGAAGTTCTGGCCTGAAGCTATTGATACTGCATGCCACGTCATCAACCATGTTTATCTTCACAAGCTTCTAAAGAAGACATCCTATGAGCTCCTAACTGGTAAGAAGCCAAATGTCAGTTACTTCAGAGTATTTGGTGCTAGGTGCTGGATCAAGGATCCACATCACACTTCAAAATTTGCACCGAAAGGACATGAAGGTTTTATGCTTGGCTACGGAAAGGATTCGCACTCCTACAGAGTCTTCAACCTCTTTCACTATAAAGTGGTTGAAACTGTGGATGTGCGGTTCGATGAAACTAACAGCTCGCAAAGAGAGCACCTGCCAAATGCGCTAGATGAAGTCCCACCAAGTGAATCGATCAAGCTTATGGGTACTGGAAAAATCATACCTTCAGAGGCACAGACCGAAGAAGAAATCATCATTGCACCAAGTCAACCTGAAGACAATGCTCAGCCTGAAGCCAATGCTGAAAATGAAGACAATGACCAGCAAGGCAAAATCTTCGTCCAGTTCATCCTCGTGTTGCAAATGAAGTACATATTGAGAAGATAATTGATAGCATCAATGCACCTGGTCCACTCACTCGTTCAAGAGCAACACAACTAGCAAATTTCTGTGGGCACTTTGCATTTGTCTCTATATCTGAACCCAAGAAAGTTGTTGAAGCCTTCATGGAACCTGAATGGATTCAAGCTATGCAAGAAAAGCTTCAACAGTTCGAGCTGAACAATGTGTGGGAATTGGTCAAGCGTCCTGATCCTCACAAGCACAATATCATAGGCACCAAATGGATCTATCGCAACAAACAAGATGAGCATGGTCAAGTCGTCAGAAACAAGGCTCGTCTCATTGCCCAAGGTTACACTCAAGTTGAAGGGATTGACTTCGATGAAACCTTTGCTCCAGTGGCTAGGCTTGAAGCCATTCGCATACTGCTAGCCTATTCCAACCATCACAATATCCTTCTGTACCAAATGGATGTGAAGAGTGCCTTTCTCAATGGCAAGATTGAAGAGGAAGTGTATGTTGCCCAGCCACCTGGTTTTGAAGATCCAAAACATCCCGATATGGTATACAAACTCAACAAGGCACTATATGGCCTCAAACAAGCTCCTCGCCACACTCAAAGACTTCCTGAAGAGCAAAGGCTTCAAACCTGGTTCTCTAGATTCTACACTCTTCACGAAGACATATAATGGAGAACTGTTTGTGTGCCAAATCTATGTGGATGACATTATCTTCGGCTGCACTAACAAGAGATACAGTGATGAGTTTGGACACATGATGCAAGAGCAATATCAGATGTCCATGATGGGTGAACTAAAATTCTTCCTCGGTCTTCAAATTCGCCAGTAAAGCAACGACATCTTCATGTCACAAGAGAAATACCTCAAAGATTGCCTGAAGAAGTTTGGAATGCAAGACTGCAAAGGATACACGACGCCAATGCCAACCAAAAGTCATCTGGGTCCCGACGACAATGGTAAATAGTTCGATCAAAAGGTATACCGCTCCATGATTGGGTCTTTACTCTATTTATGTGCATCTAGGCCAGATATCATGCTTAGCGTGTGTATGTGTGCCCGATTCCAAGCGGCACCAAAGGAATCGCATCACTTAGCAGTGAAGCGAATTCTTTGATATTTGGCTTACACCCCAACACTAGGATTATGGTATCCAAAGGGCTCAGAGTTTGATCTAGTTGGATTCTCAGATGCTGATTATGCTGGTGCCAAGGTTGATCGCAAGTCCACATCAGGCACATGTCACTTTCTTGGATGATCTCTTGTCTGTTGGTCTTCAAAGAAGCAGAACTGTGTATCCCTCTCCACTACTGAATCTGAATACATTGCTGCTGGATCTTATTGTGCTCAGCTTCTATGGATGAAGCAAACCCTCAAGGACTATGGTATCCACCTAAAGCAAGTGCCACTCTACTGCGACAATGAAAGCGCCATCAAGATTGCCAATAACCCATTTCAGCACTCAAAGACAAAGCATATTGAAATCCGTCATCACTTTCTCAGAGATCATGTCATGAAGGAAGATATTGATATCATTCACGTCAACACTGAAGAGCAATTGGCAGATATCTTCACAAAGCCCTTGGATGAGAAAAGGTTTTGCAAGTTGTGGTGTGAGCTAAATATCTTAGAATCCTCAAATGTCCTGTAATTGGACACACATCCTAACGCTTATGCATGTTGATGACTTAGATGTGCAACACATGAAGTAACGTATATCTTCAAACAATGAAGACATACACTCTATGTGTGAATACATTGATGCGGAATTTGACTTCGGAGTGCCACGATAATTGTGCGCCGTGTCTGGGTCTAATACTTCCTATACGGTGGGTAACGCCACCACCTAATTCTTTTGAAGTGTTTCATTTGGCATTACTATTGCATAATCTTCGTTTGGTTTGTCTTCAACATTGGTTTAGCTTCAATGTTTATCTTCACAATGTTGATTTGGTCTTATGCTGATATATATATATTCGTGTTCTGTCCTCTACAGCATTCACTTATAGCTATGGCTTCATGTTTGAATCTTCTTGATCTAAGTGAATGTGATCGGACCCTAACCCCTTCTATGCTTCTACCTTAGATTCTATCTATCCAAATCGTATGCATTCTATTGAAACTGTCGATTGTCTTCTCTGAGTCCTTGTCAGCAGAAGACAAACAGACAAAAGTTAAATCTGTTTTAATGCTATATCCTTATTGCTTGAAAATCGGAGAAGTCGGAACGAACACCCGACAATCCAGACGTGCGTGGGAACATGGAACAACTTCCAATGAGTGGCATGCATGCCACATGTCCTTCAGATGTGAACCGCCAAGGGCACCTGCGTAATTTCGCTGTGCTGTCCCTTTCCTCATAAATACACAACTCACCGCGGTCATTATCTCTTCTCCCACCTCGCCACCTCGCACAAACCCTAGCGCCTCCTCTAGCTCGCGTCGACGCCGGAGATGAAGCGCTTAGCTGCCGCGACTTCTTCGACGCCGTTCTCACGCCGGCCGCGGACCTCGTCCTCTCCGCCACCGCCGTAGGTGTCTTTCGTCGCCAAGTTAGGGCATGGGAGATTGAACTGCTTGGCCTCTCTCTTCGCCTCGTCTAGCAGTACGTCAAGCGGTAAATAAAACTTACTTTTTACTGCCCTTTTGATCCGCCAAATCCATCTACTTCTACCAAAAGTGGTTTCTTGTCTTCCAAATCTGGATCCGTCCTTGTCTGCATCTCATAACATGCTAAGGGTATTCACTTATGCTTCATAACAAGTTAGATTCCTCACTTGTACTTATTCATGGATTCATACAAATTTGGAACCAACTCTCTCCAAATAAGTGAATGCCTTCGCGCTATGAGGTCAATGTCTTCAAACTGATTTATCTTCAAAATCTTTTGAGAACGCATATGACCTCTTCCCCTTCCCCCGCACCTCTAATGCTGTCACAGGTACATGTCCGTGGGAGAATCCTTGGTTCTCATAGTCTGCATTCATTTGCAGAGTTCCTACAACAGCACATCAACTCTCCTGAAGCCAGTTCCTGTCTGACCAGCAAGAGGAAGCCATTCACTATATTGAAGCCATTCAATTTGAATATAATGGCAACAGAGAAGTCAGCTAGGAAGGGCGACAGGCAGTGCCGTGGGGATAAAGCTAAGGATTTGCCTCCAGATCTATTTGAAATGTACAAGATAGATCCTGAAGAGAATTACAATCAGCGCAAGACTCGAATCCAATGGATTCAAAGATATTGGGTAGAGGAGTGGTTCAAATACAGATTTGTGACCCCTGAATATGCAGAGAAGAACACAATCAAGCGCCCATGGGGAGATATTCTATACAGAATGCAGCCCAAGTCCATGTCTGAAGCCATTGCTCAAGGCTTCTACCCGTGCATGGTTCGAGGACTGCAGCCAGAGAATGTCGACCCATCATCTCTGTTATGGTGTCGCGACGACAATCTGTTCAAGTGTGACTACCAGTTTGCAAAAGATCCTGCTGTGAAGAACAAGAAAAATCTTGGCATCAACTTCAACCCTGGTCCGTCTGCTCCAAGGGCTGATGGGACACGCGATGCCAATCCCAATGTCATCGGCCCCTTCGACGGCTTTGATGGCCTTCTCTCTCATATAGATGCTTAGAGGGCCATAGTGGAGCAATCAGGTGATGACGCAGTCTCTGAAGATGCGCTAGCTCCACCTAAGCCACAGAAGAAGAAGACAAAGGCTTCAAAACCCTCTGCCGCACCAAGAGCTTCCGTTGTGAAGCCATTGGCCACTGCACCTCCTGAACCCAGTGTGCAATCTGAAGATCTTTCTCGTGTCTCCAAGAAGACGGAGAAGCCCAAGAATAAGCCCATGAAGATTTCTAGGCATGAACTTACTCTAGCTGCCGTTCTGAGGAACGAAGATGAAACCATCGATTTGTCAAGCGATGAAGATCTTGGTGATGATGCCCTTGAGCTACTGATCAAGAGCAAGCAAGAGGCGGAGATCTTCAATGATCTGCCCCTCTTTGACGTGGATATTCTGAATAACTTCATCGACGAGTGCTTTGAAAATCCCAGCCTCAGCATTGATGATCTTCAGCTGCCAGTGATATCAGCGTCACCTTCCACGGAGCTATTGCTAATGAGTTGGCCTTGGCTCAGAAGATTATCGAGCTGAAGAACAAAATTGATTATGAGAAGGCTCTCTTCAAGAAGAACATGGCCAAGCTCAGCGTGGCAGATGTTCAAAGCTTCAAGGAAATGTTGCATGAGCTCAAAGAACAGTTTCACAAGAAGCGTGAAGAAGCAAAAGGTTCAAGAGAGCGGATGAAATACTTCCAGAGAAATGTGTTCAAGCACACAATGAGGTAGAGAAGCGCAAGGCACTTGGGTGTCCTGGCATTGACCCCAAGATGGCTGCCAAACAGAAGAAGAAGCTTGTTGTGGCCCAAGCTGAAGCTTCAAGGCAGGAAGCACCTCGCATTGTCTTCCCTGCCAGCATGCCAGGCTCGAAGCCTAAGGTTCCCACAGCAGCTTCAGAGCTGAAGAAGACAAGGGCAGCTGAAGCCAAAGCCAAGAAGCGCAAGCACAGGAATACTTCTGATGATGCTCCATCAAAGAAGAAATTGAAGAAGTCTTCAAAGAAAGAGCGCGCTGCGGCCTCTGGGCCTCTTGTTGTCAGGCCCATTTCTGTTGCTCGTCCTGCCTCCGCCAACCAAGAGTGTCAACTTGTGATCCACGAGCCTGCTTTCACAGAGGCTCTTGAAGATGAAGAAGTTTCAGCTGTCGACCCCATCACAGCTGAAGACATTGGTCGTGAAGACAATGTAGACGATGATGAAGTCCTTCCTCAACTCGAGCACCAATGGGTATCATCGCCTATTCTTACGAACAGCGAACTCGTCAGCATTGGTCGTCCCTTGACGCCAATTGCTCAGGATGATTCATGGGCAGATCGCCCTCAACAAGACACCCCCATTGATGATGAGACACCCATAACTCCACCACCTCAAGCCACCACTCTGGTGCTGGAGGACGACAACTACATGGTGCAGACCACTCCATCACCACAGACGTCGCCAGCTTTCCGCAGGCTTCACAAAGGCCCTAGGCCACAGGTCACCATGTCAAGCATTCCAGAAGGGGAAGTGCCACAAAACTCAGTAGCACGTCAAGTGTTTCCTGAAGCCACCCCAACTGCGAATGTCTCCGAGTCTGAAGCAAAAGTTGCTGAAGACATTCCGGCTGCATCAGCCGATGAGAATCAAGAACCAAGAGAAGAAGAAGCAAGAGTTGCCACACCCCCTATCACTGAAGAAGTCATTCTCGAGGAGAATGTGACTGTGACCGACCCTCCTGCTACTGAAACGAAGGTTGAAAACAATGAGGCTGCCACAAACAACACTGCTGACGCCAATGATGTTGTCATGGCTGAAGACAATGTGGAGCCTGAAGCTAATGTGTAATCTGAAGCCACAGTCCATGCTGAAGCCACTGTTCCTCCCCCAAGGCCTCACACCATGGAACAAGCTTACAATCGTGGCCAGCTTGCCACAGTGAGATGGCCCATTTTGGTCCCTCCAACAGCTCCCGGACCACAATATGATTACCATGTGGAGCAAAGGCCTCAGGTCCAGAAGCCAAAGCCCAGACTGCCAAGGCTTCCAGGTGCTGCAACATCGCCAGGATCATTCAGTGTGACCAGATTCAGGGCACACAACACATTCTTTGACAGTGCCAAGAATCCTTACTCGAAGCCAAAGATCTCTTCTGATCGCTTCTGGAGCTATCAGCAGCGCATCTATTACTCTTGTATTCTATACAATCAAGGGCGAATCTTTCCTTACATGTGTCTTGATTGCGAAGCTATTGCTGGTCTGCCCTGCCTTGAAGAAGCTCTGGACTGTTTTAGAGATGTTGGCCTTCTGCACTTCGTCACTGACAAAGAGCACTGGAATGAAGAGCTTCTGTTGCAGTTCTACGCCACCCTTCACATTCGTGGCTACAACAGATATCCGAAGACTTGGATCCTTGAGTGGATGACACGTGATGTGCATCATGAAGCCAAAGCTCAAGACATCATCGAGCTTACTTCCCTGCCCACTCCAGATGAGCTCTATGAACCTGGTTGTCAGCTACACAGGAATGCGCTGCAGAGTATATTTCAGAAGCCGGAGCCAATATGAGTCAGATGCTCAGCATGATGAAGCCTTTGCCCCAAGATGCTGAATATCCCAAGGAATTCTTCGTCAAGGACCTCGAGTACCTACCCCGAACAATTTATCACATTCTGAGGCGTACTCTATGGCCAGTCAAGGGATATTCTCCTGAAGCCAAACTTGAAGGCACCATGAAGACTTTGGTGTTCTACATTCTCAATGGCATCAACTTCAATACCCAGGACTTCTTCATCAGGCAACTTGTTGCTGAAAGTGCGTTATATCGACTAGAGGGGGTGAATAGGCGATTTTTATGAATTCTTCATTGAGGAATTTCAAGGTGAGGAAATTCCTAAGCGAAGAACTACCTGCAGCAGAATAAGTACTCAGATGTATGCATGACATAACATAAACATGGACATCATGGTGAAATGAAAACAGATACAGAGTACAGAAAGCGTAAACATAGGATAGCACAGGATGAAGACAAACAGACTGAAGAAATTGAACTGAGGAAATTGAGAAAGTCTTCAGTCAAAGTCTTCAAACATATATGAACAAGCAGACAACACAATTATGAGGAAATGAAAGAGTTGAGAAAATAGAACCAGTAGGCTTGGTGAAGACAATGATTTGGTAGACCAGTTCCGACTGCTGTGACAGTTGTACGTCTGGTTGGAGCGGCTAGGTATTTAAACTTGAGGACACACAGTCCTCACCGTATTCTCCTTGAGTTAAGGTCACACAGACCTCGCCCAATCACTCGTGGTAAGTCTTCAGGTGACTTCCAAACCTTCACAAACTCGGTCACTTGGCGATCCACAATTTCCTCTTGGATGCTCTAGACCATGACGCCTAACCGTTTGGAAGATGCACAACCTTCAAAGGTAACAAGCGTCGGATCCACGCATGATCAATCTCTTCAATGATGCTCAAACACTTTGGGTTTGTAGGTGTTTGTGTTTGGGTTTTCCTCACTTGATGATTTTCGCTCGAAGTCCTCGGAGGATGGGATGCTCTCAAATGACAAGTGTCAGTTTCTCTCGGAGCAGCCAACCAACTAGTGGTTGTAGGGGGCGACTATTTATAGCCTAGGGAGCAGCCCGACATGATAAGACATAAATGCCCTTCAATGATATGACCGTTAGGTGGGTAGATATTTTGGGACAGCTGGCGCATAGCACAACAACGGTCGGAATTTTGAGTATCAAATTCCTCAGGGCTATCATGTTCCTCACTGTGTAGGCAATCCGCACTGACGAATTCCTAACTCCTCAGTCAGAACAAATTCCTCAGAGACCAGAAGAACTTCGTCTCTGTCACTGAAGAAATTGACTGAACTGTATGAGATTTCCAATGGCTTCACTCGAAGGGATTGGTAGGTGTAGGATTTGAGTTGAGCATCACATGGAAATTTTTCCTTAGTATTTCCTCGACCCCCTTTAACAGTACGGTGTTTCCTATGACTCAAGAAAGAGAAAATGAAACTACGAAAACAAAATTCTTCACGCTTCATGTTCCTCGAATGAATACCAAGTCTTCAAGGTCACACCAATTTCTTCACTTTCAAAGTCTTCAGAAAGTCTTCAGAAATCTAAAATCTTCAGTCGAAGATATTCATTTTTAGGGGTCAACTTTCTCTGTAAATATCAAACTCCTCATAGACTTATAGACCTGTGTACACTCATAAACACATTAGTCCCTTAACCTATAAGTCTTCAATACACCAAAATCACTAAGGGGCACTAGATGCACTTACAATCTCCCCCTTTTTGGTGATTGATGACAATATAGGTTAAGTTTTCAATGGGGATAAAACATATGAAGTGTAAATACTGATATTGAGGAATCTGATAGCAAGATATAGAAGAAATCCCCCTGAAGATGTGCATAGTGAGGAATTTGCTTTTGAAGCAATGCACACTTGAAGAGTAGAATCATGGAGATATCCTCCTATATCTTGTAATTCATACACGCATTTGACATATAATATGAAGAATTTGAAATGCATGATGAAATATGGTGGCTGATGTAATTCAGCATGCGTGCATTAACATATATGAGGAAAAAGCATGCAGAAAATCTCAGCAAAAGTATCAGACCACCATAGAGTTTGAGTTTACAACTCGATCGAATAAATTCACAGAAGAACGAGAGTTGTAACTTTGCAAAAAAACGCCCATATATGTAGACCCGCTTGAAGACTAACTCAAATTTCTCCCCCTTTGTTATCGAATGACCCAAAGGATCGAAAAATGAGGACTAACGCCCCTAAAGAATATCAAGTTGATGGAGGAGCGCCAACGTTGTTGGGGTCGTTTGTTGTTGTAGGGCCTGCCGCAGTGTCGTCCAAGTCTTCATGCTCATCGATTTCGCGTGATGAAGAATATGAGCTGGCCACCAAGGAAGGAACCTTGACCTTCTTGAATTTCTTCGGTGGAGGAGCAGACCAGTGAAAATCCTCCTTGAGACCCATTTGCTTCAGATCTTCTTCACCATACAGATGTGATAAGACAGCCCAGGTGCGACCGAAGACTTCATGGAGGTAGTAATGGTTTTTCTTCACTGCATTGTGTGTAGCAGTCATGTTGTGAAGAATAGAACCAAACTGACGCTTAACCCATTTGTGGTTTCGATCCACCTTCTGGTGAAGACTAAGAAGAAGCTCACGGTCAGTCATCACCCTGGGAGCTGTGGCTTGAGGATTTGGCTTTGATGCATTAGCGGCAGAATCATGTGTAGCAGAATCATCATTGGTGGAGTAAGATGCAGCTTTGCGAAACTGACCATCCAATGGACGATTGCCTTCATCAATAACAGCAGTGGCCTTGCCCTTTTCATCAGCTGAGGAATATGTCCGCTTGAGGACTTCAATTGGGGGCAAGTAGCCGAGGTCATTCTGAAAATCAGCCTTGTAGTTGAGTGAAGACCTTATTCTGAGGAATCTCATAATCCAAGGTGCGTAAGGCTTCAACTCAAACGGAGAGAGTGCAACATTTGCCAGAGTCCTCATGAAGAAATCATGATAGTTGACAGGAATGCCATGCATGATATTGAACAGCAGATTCTTCATGATGCCAACAACTTGTTCATCAGTCGAGTCGTGGCCTTTGATAGGACTCAAAGTCTTCGTCAGAATGCGATACACTGTTCTTGGCACATATAGCAATTCCTTCACGAGGAATTTGGTCCTTGGGGCTTGACCGGGCTTCAGAGGCTTCATTAGCACTTGCATGTAATGGGCAGTGAGTTCAGGCTCATGGTACAGGCAACGAGCTCCTTCAAAGGGAGGACTGATTGGCAGGGCATGAAGTAATTCAGAGGCCGGTGCTTTATAGTGAGTATTATCGGTCATCCAGTCCAAAACCCAAGAGTTCACATCGTCAGCATCGCCTGTGATATGTAGAGTTGCATAGAATTGAAGAATGAGCTCTTCATTCCAATCGCAAATATTCGTGCAAAAGTTAAGTAGTCCTGCATCATGAAGCACACTGAGGACTGGGGTCAAGCAAGGCAGTGATTCCATGTCCACGTGAGGAATATGCTCATGGTCGAAGACTTTGTCCTCGTTGAAGAGCAGTGAAGAATAAAATTTTGCTTGGCTGGCAGTCCAGAAGCGCTTCCTTCTAAGACGAGCAGAGTCATAAGGATTATAGTCTGTGAAGAACACATGCTCGCCGAAGAAGTCATCAGCCTTGAATTTCTGCTTCTTCGAGAAGGGATCCTTTGGCTTGGGCTGAGGGGTATCGGTCAATTGCATCACCACCTCAGGAATCGTAATCTCAGGATCCACTGGCTGAGGAATTTCAGCTTCTTCTTCAGTGACAGCCTGTGTCTTCAATTCTTCATTAACATTTTCTTCAGCACTAGTGGCTGGAATCTCTTCATGGACAGATGGTGTGGCAAGAGGTTCTTCAGATCCCATCTGTACTTCAGTATTCACAGGGGACTGAGGAATTTGTTGAAGGGGTGTGAACATAGGAGAATTGGGGTGCTGACTTTCCCAAAAGTCATCGTTCAACACTGGAGTTGTGCACCCAATGTCTACATCTTCTTCTTCACTCTTTTCCTCAAAACCGGCCTCTTCAACAGTGAACTGAGGCATGGGCGATGAGACTATTAGGGTTGAAGGGATTGCATCCGCTTCAATTTCTTCATTCAACTGCTCTGACGAAGCAACAGAAGGAATCTCTTCATCTGATCCACTTGGGATCACATATTCTTCATCAAAAGGAACAAGGTCCTTTGATGGCATGGATGAGACCAGAATAGCATCAATTGGATTCTCAAAAGAGCTGGTCAATGGCTTCATCTTCTTAAGAGCTGAAGAATCTGATGAAGTTGATGCTTTCCTTTTCTTCACTGCTGCACGCTCTACAGCCTTGGTCTTCTTCACATCTGATGCAGACGGAAGGATCAAAGTTGGGGTAGGTGCAGGAGGAGCAGAGGAATTTGGTTCAATTACTTCAGGCATAACTGATGCAGTTGCCCTGACTTCTTCAGTTTCTTCAGGCGCAACACTAGTGGTTCCCTGGCAATTTCTTTAGTGGCTGGAATGCAGTCATCAGCCCTGGTACTTTGGGTTTCTTCAGTAGCCTGATTTCATCAGCGGTGCTGGCATGCTCTTCAGTAGGCTGAGCAGATGCCTCAGCCTGAGGATTTTCTTGTTGCGTTGGGGCTGCAACATTGGAAGTGAATTTTTCAGCTAGTTTCACAGAACGGACCTTGGCTCCCAACCAATCAGCGCGGTAAGCGTAAAATTCATCACTGAGTTTCTTGATCTCAGATTGAGTAGTGACAAGTTCTTCAGTTGTCATAGAGACAATGTTTTTCTTCAGGAAACGCTCCTTCTTGTACTGCGCTTTCTTCAACTGCCTGGCCTTTTCAAATTTCCATTTTTCTTCCTGAATGAAGGTAGTCAACATATGACTTTGGCCAGGAGTCAACTTGAAGTCAGGTATAGGAGTGTTGGGGTCCTTGTGCCAGAGATCAATGTAATCAAGGATCAATTTTGGATCCAAAAGCAGAGGCACATTTGTGCCTTTGGCTTTAGCGGCCCTGAGTTGCCTGTCCCTGATGATTTCAGCAAGTTCTTCATCATCAGCTTCGTCTTCATCAGACGACACTTGAAAGGCGACCTGCTTCTTGTGAGGACTTGGTCGAGAACCTTGTTCAGCAGTGGCCTTTTTCTTCAGCAGAGAGGGGGCCGTTGATGAATTGGGTGGAGCTGAAGAACTAGCAGAAGCTCCTGAGGCAATAGAGATGCCTGTTGTCCTTTGGCACGTGGCGAGATGCACAGGTGCTAAGGATTTTGATGGAGGAGCTGAGGACTTTGGAGCAGCTTGAGGAATTGGCCGTGAGGGCTTTGAAGAATCTAGCCGTGAGGGCATTGCTGAGGAACTTGGCCATGTGGGCATTGGGAGTGAAGCACTTGGCTTATGAGCAGGCTTCTTTGCCATGGCCTTCTTTGGCTTGCTTGCAGAGGCCTCAGCAGTGGTAGCAGCAGCAGCAGAGTCTTCATTAAATTTCCTCACTGCTTCCTTAGCTATTTTGGCTAGCTTGGCCTGGCGCTTGGCCCATTCATCAGGATAGTCCTCACCATGCTTGAGGCTGGTGGGATCAGCTTCTTGGCCAGGTGCCAATGGAGGTCTTGGGCATGGAGGATTAAGAGCGAATTTCTTCATATACTTGGGAGTAACATATCGGTACTCCCTCCATTCCCGTGCCCATCTCCTCTCTATTCTTTGTATGCGCACCTTGCGCTGATTTTTGTCCTCCTTGCCAAATTTGGCCTCATCAGGAGTGCAATAATCCTTGTATATGTCATTAGGAATCTCGAAAGCAGTATTGACCTCAGGCCTCTTTCCTCCCTTTTGTGGCTTCTTACCGTCAGCCATTTTCTTCAGCTGAGGAATTTGAGCAATGGAATTCTCTGAAGAGGTGTTCAACTTTTCTTCAAGGAACGCTGCAAATGAGTTAAGTTGATGAGAACCTAGTGATTCAGCAGCGGACATGTGTACCTGTGAACAAAGTATAGTTGCGAGGAATTTGGAGAGGTCATATGCGTTCTCAGAAGGTTTTGCAATAAGAACAAGTTTGAGGAATTTGACCAGATGAGTCTTGCAGAATTTCACTAAGCGTTCTTTGTCTTGGGTTCCAGAGTTGTACAGATCGAAAATCCACACAATTGAGGAATCTTGAAGAAAAATGTTGCTTAGAGAAAAGGATCAAGAACAGATGACATGTGAGGTGTTTAGTGTGTGAAGGTTTGAAGTATAAACACCTTTTGAAGATTTTGTAGAAAACATTTGAATCAAAGAGGGCAGTAAAAGTAACTTTTAATTACCCTGGACGAAGAACACGACGAACTGGGAAGTGTACATGTGAAGCTCGTCGGTTTAGATCTTCCACGCCCTAACTTGGCAGAGGAAGACAGCTACGGCGGCGGCGGAGTGAAGAAATCCGCAGCCGGCGCGAGTATGACGGCGACGAGGTCGAGGCAGTGAAGCTCTTCCTCACCGGCGACGATGAAGTAGCGGCGACGCTAGGGTTTGAGAAGCTCGAGCGGGAGAGAGGTCAAGCGGAGTAAAAACAAAGTGAGGAAGGGGAGGGGTATTTATAGCCGATGTGAAAAACCACTCGTCTGAAGAAATTGGACGAACGTGCCTATCGGTGTCAAAACCGGCGGATCTCGGGTAGGGGGCCCCGAACTGTGCGTCTAGGATCGATGGTAACAGGAGGCGGTGGACACGATGTTTACCCAGGTTCGGGCCCTCTCTATGGAGGTAATACCCTACTTCCTGCTTGATTGATCTTGATGAATATGGGTGTTACAAGAGTTGATCTACCACGAGATCGTAATGGCTAAACCCTAGAGGCCTAGCCTATGAGTATATGGTAATGAATCTGTCCTATCCGGACTATGCTCTCCGGTTTATATAGACACCGGAGAGATCTAGGGTTACATGAGGTCGGTTACATAAGAGGGAATCTTCATAATCAATCGCCTAGCTTGCCTTCCACGCCAAGTAGAGTCCAATCCGGACACGGGTATAGTCTTCGGTCTTCATGTCTTCATAGCCCATCAGTCCGGCCCAATGAGTAACAGGCCGGACGCCCGAGGACCCCTTAGTCCAGGACTCCCTCAGTAGCCCCTGAACCTGGCTTCAATGACGAGGAGTCCGGCGCGCAGATTGTCTTCGGCATTGCAAGGCGGGTTCTCCTTCTTCCGAACTCCAAGATAGTCTTCGGATGCAATGATTGTATCCAAACCTGCAACGCATTCCACACACAACCGCAGAGAGAATATAATATTTGTACGAGTCTAATCTGCTGACAGTTTTTATGACGCTACGCCTGTCCGGTTATAATCTTGAACCGTTTTTATCTGCCACCCCACGTTGCGAGACGCGGTTGCTACTGGCACGTCTTGTCGAAGCAGAGATCATGTCCCCTTATTGCGGGATTCTCATCAATGCGGGCGTGGGTAACCCAACCGCGCCATTTGCATAGCCATTGGGAACAGGCGAGTTTAAGGCGAGTGGGAAGGCGCTTGACATTCGCGGCCTCTATAAAGGGGGTAAGGATTCCCTTCTTTCACCCACGCCCTTTCTCTTCCTCAACCCTTCCGTCCTTGAGCTCCAGCGCCCAAGCTTTAGTTTTTCCCTCACTCGAGAAAGTACTTCGAGGATGTCCGGATCCGGAGTTGGGGGTAAGTGGATGGCCTCCTCTGTCAAGAAGAAGGATATCAAGGAGCTCTGGGAGGCCGGATATCTGGCCAAAGAGATCGCCCATCGACTCCCGGCCAAGGGACAGATCGTCCCCACTCCCGAGCCCCACGAGAGGGTTGTGTTTCTTACACACTTTGTCCGCGGGCTTGGGTTCCCTCTTCACCCATTCGTCCGCGGGTTGATGTTTTACTATGGGCTGGATTTTCACGATCTAGCCCCCAACTTCATCCTCAATATTTCGGAGTTTATCGTCGTTTGTGGGGCTTTTCTCCGCATCCCACCTCACTTCGGCCTATGGCTGAAGACCTTCAATGTGAGGCCGAAGGTAGTGCGCGGTCAACAAGCAGAGTGCGGAGGCGCCATGGTAGGCAAGATGCCCAACGTCACCTGGCCTGAAGGCTCGTTCGCGGAGACGGTGAAGGGGTGGCAGTCGGGGTGGTTTTATATCACCGAGCCACACGACGCCAACTGGGAGGCGGCCCCCGAATTCCGATCTGGAGTCCCGATGCGGCTCACTTCTTGGCAAGAGCGGGGCCTAACCTGGGGTCCCTTGGCTGAGCTGACAGGGCTCTAGACGTGCATCCAGAACATGATAGAGAATAAGATCAAGCTTGTCACCGTAGTCCTGGTTATGCTTGTTCGTCGGGTCCTTCCGTGCTAGCGCCGAACTTATAGTTTGTGGGAGTTCGAGCCGGCCAAGCACCAGACGCTACTGGAGCTCTTCGGCACAACGCACGAAGAAATCTGGAAGGTGCTCTTCAAGGCCGGCGAGACGCCACCGCCTACGACCGAAGACCGCGGGCTTAGCTTAAAGCGTCAGCCCAATCCGATCAGTTTCTTTAATGTTTTCAAGGAGTACCCCCTACTAGCATACTTTGAGGGAAAACTTAAGCTTCCTTCCTCTATTTTCAGGCCTGGATTAAGTTGGCCGAGAAGATTAACTGTCCGGCTCCGCTACCTGAGGACCAGGGGTTTCCACTATTGGAGAAGATGCTATTCCCCGCGCCTTATGAGGTGCCGGAGAAGACGGCTAAGAAGGCGGCCCAAGGGGCCAAGAAAAACCTTCGTCGGAGAAGCACTCTAGACGAGACGTCCGAAGGCGAGACTTCCTCTTCATCTGCTGACGACAGCGATGAAGAGGGAGAAGAAAACGACTCCCCACCTGAAGCGGGGAGGAAGAAGAGAGCGGCCCCCACGAGCCTGGAGGCGGAAGCGCCTAAGAGGGTTAAAGGCTCCCTCGCGGATAACTCCGCATGGGACATCGACAGCAGTCCGGAATGACCTCGCCGGACCAAGCCTCAGGCTGCTTCATAAGTACCAGAATTCGCAAAAGTCTAGCCTTCCTCGTTTGTAATATTGATATATTGTAAACTTTTGTCATTGCAGTCCGGCGCGCGGTAACTCCCCACGATCCTCGACAGAGGATTCGCTAGACACGGAGGAGATGGCTAACATGTCTCCTCCACCTGTTCATTCCGTCTCACCCAGGGGTGATGATGAGGTGGTGTCCAAAAAGGCCTTCCCAGGACGGGGGGAGGTTTCGGAGGTCATCGGGGTGACGCCCCAGGATGATCCCTCGGACGCCGGACACACGGGGAAAAAAGCCCCCACGGAAACTGGTGACTGGGACCGAGTTCCCTTCGGACCTCAGCCGGACACCATTCCGGAAATCTATACCGCTCCGGGCTCCAGCGTGTTGGAAATATGCCCTAGAGGCAATAATAAAATGGTTATTATTATATTTCCTTATTCATGATAATTGTCTATTGTTCATGCTATAATTGTGTTATCCGGAAATCGTAATACATGTGTGAATACATAGACCACAACGTGTCCCTAGTAAGCCTCTAGTTGACTAGCTCGTTGATCAACAGATAGTCATGGTTTCCTGACTATGGACATTGGATATCGTTGATAACGGGATCACATCATTAGGAGAATGATGTGATGGACAAGACCCAATCCTAAGCATAGCACAAAGATCGTGTAGTTCGTTTGCTAGAGCTTTTCCAATGTCAAGTATCATTTCCTTAGACCATGAGATCGTGTAACTCCCGGATGCCGTAGGAGTGCTTTGGGTGTACCAAACGTCACAACGTAACTGGGTGACTATAAAGGTACACTACAGGTATCTCTGAAAGTGTCGGTTGGGTTGACACGGATCGAGACTGGGATTTGTCACTCCGTATGACGGAGAGGTATCTCTGGGCCCACTCGGTAATGCATCATCATAATGAGCTCAATGTGACAAAGTGTTTGGTCACGGGATCATGCATTACGGTACGAGTAAAGTGACTTGCCGGTAACGAGATTGAACGAGGTATTGGGATACCGACGATCGAATCTCGGGCAAGTAACGTACCGATTGACAAAGGGAATTGTATACGGGATTGATTGAATCCTCGACATCGTGGTTCATCCGATGAGATCATCGAGGAACATGTGGGAGCCAACATGGGTATCCAGATCCCGCCGTTGGTTATTGACCGGAGAGTCGTCTCGGTCATGTCTGCATGTCTCCCGAACCCGTAGGGTCTACACACTTAAAGTTCGGTGACGCTAGGGTTGTAGAGATATTAGTATGCGGTAACCCGAAAGTTGTTCGGAGTCTCGAATGAGATGCCGGACGTCACGAGGAGTTCCGGAATGGTCCGGAGGTGAAGAACTATATATAGGAAGTCCAGTTTCGGCCACCGGGAAAGTTTCGGGCGTTACCGGTATTGTACCGGGACCACCGGAAGGGTCCCGGGGGTCCACCGGGTGGGGCCACCTATCCCGGAGGGCCCCATGGGATGAAGTGGGAGGGGAACCAGCCCCTGGTGGGCTGGTGCGCCCCCCTTGGGCCTCCCCCTGCGCCTAGGGTTGGAAACCCTAGGGGTGGGGGCGCCCCCCACTTGGCTTGGGGGGGAAGCCACCCCTTGGCCGCCGCCCCCCTGGAGATCAGATCTCCCAGGGCCGGCGCCCCCCCCAGGAGGCCTATATATAGTGGGGGGAGGGAGGGCAGCCGCACCACAGCCCGTGGTGCCTCCCTCTCCCTCCCGTGACACATCTCCCTCCTCCCGCAGCGCTCGGCGAAGCCCTGTCGGAATCCGGCTACTTCCACCACCACGCCGTCGTGCTGCTGGATCTCCATCAACCTCTCCTTCCCCCTTGCTGGATCAAGAAGGAGGAGACGTCTCTGCTCCATACGTGTGTTGAACGCGGAGGTGCCGTCCGTTCGGCGCTCGGTCATCGGTGATTTGGATCACGACGAGTACGACTCCATCAACCCCGTTCACTTGAACGCTTCCGCTCGCGATCTACAAGGGTATGTAGATGCACTCCTCTCTCTCGTTGCTAGATGACTCCATAGATTGATCTTGGTGATGTGTAGAAAATTTTAAATTTCTGCTACGATCCCTAACACAGCGAACGGCATTCCCCCCAAGGAGGGAGCGTGACTGTTCCATCGGTGAGCTCTGTCCAACCAGAGGCACCGGATAATCTGCTGGAGACGCTGCGAGGCGCCTCTATCGTGGATGAACATCGTGTCCTTATGGACACGGTAATAGAAAAGGTTCAGTTCACCAAAAGCGGACTGACCGAAGCCTGCACTAGCCTTCTAACAGGCTTTGAGGCAAGTAATGTGATTATAGGAAAAATATCACCGTATAGATATTAGCCCCTGATGCTCTGTTTGGTGTTCGAGAAGAAAAGCCTAACAGAGGATCAAAAAATCATAGGAGTCTAACATGATTTGTCTATGTGAATAAGCAGGTATCACCGCAGGCTGCCACTGCTCATGCTACAGAGGTCTCCGGACTGAAGCAAAAATTGGAACGGGCCGAGGAGGAGCTCGGCCGCGTGAAGAAGCAGTTGGAGGATAGCCAAGGTATGCAGTAACCCGTGGGTACATTGTGAAAAAATGAATAGTCCGACCGGACTGAAAGTTTCATAAACTTTATTAGGGGCCACGACCGAGGTGCAACCCTTATGGAGGCGCTAGTCGAGGCCGAGGACAAAGCGGCCAAGGAACACGCGTCGCGCGAGAAGCACGAGGCCCGGGTTGGCGAGGTGCAGCAGCAGCTCCAGGGAGACTCCTTGGAGCGCGATTTTAAGGCGCAGGAGTCCGAATTGGTGAAGGCTCGCCAGAGCACGCAGGATGCACGAGCCGAGGCCCAGAGCGCCCTCCAGGAGATTCAAGTGGCCCAGAAAATTGCGGCGGGTGAGTCTTTCACCATGCCGAGAAAATATGTAGAGAAAACGTCCCTTGTACTTGTCCTGAATTTTGGTTTTCCAGGGGCATTTGCAGGTCTGCCGCAGAGTGTGTCAGACGCGGCCGAGCATTATAGAGCCGAAGAAGGGATGTCAACGGAGAAGCTGCTCTGGTCCCAATATCTGGGATCCGAACATCCGGTGACCTTCAGCGACCAGCTAAAACAGCTGGTCGAGCTGCACAGGTTGACCGAACTGGCCATGAAGGACCTGATAGTCCGGCTGTGGCCTGCCGATCGTACACCTGGCAGCTATTTCGGACTTGTGCAGCAGCTTGTGAGTGCCTATCCGCGGCTCGAAGCCGTGAAGCGGTCGGTCTGCATTGAAGGTGCGCGTATGGCTTTTGCTCGCGTCAAGATGCATTTGGCAAAGCTGGATGCCAAGAAGCTGATGACCGAGGGACCGCCCGAGGGCAAGGAGCATCGTCGACCCGAGCATTATTTTGATGGTGTCTGGAGGGATCTCGCCTTGCGGCGGAGCAATGTTCGAAGGATATTATATTCCCATAAGAACATGTGTATTAACTTGCCCTGTAATATGGAACAAAGATGTTATGTAGTATAATGTTTATGATTTTAAATTTTACCTCCTGTGTGGCCGTTTATTTAAACTGAGGGATGACCAGTCGTCGGCTTCTGCCCCCACGTAGATAATATGGGGGTGTTCGGGATAAACCTAAACACTCTTTACTCCACATTCTGGTCCTTAAAGGAGGTGTTTAGCACGACGAACAAGGCAATCAGACTACGCGGCCTTTACTGCCCCCACTTAGCCATAGGAGTTTGACAATTGATAAAGTTGGCGAAGCCCTTGGTATTCGGAAGGACGAATTAGGGGCGCTATACACGCCTAATCACGGAAACCGATTCCTCGCAAGAAGCGGGAAAAATCTCTAACGATTTGGAAACTCTCGAACAGCTGACTGGCTCTCGCCGCATCATGACAGTCAGTTTTCAGCTTTCCCTACTGAGGTGCTCGTCCGGAAGAACCGGGACACAATCACAGTAGTTCTCCCTTTACTACCCTAGCCGATATAGTGGAACGTAAGGTAGTAAGCACAGGAGCCGGGCAACCCAACTATTGACCAAAGACATGATTCGGAGCCGATGCATATAATGTTATAAGTTCGGGGTGCCGAACTGTACTGTAAAAGTGTTCGGACTTTTATTGCCGTGATGCGGGTTGTAATTAAGCCCCTGGCGGATTATGTGACGCCCGGATAATTAAGCTACAATAACCCTCTACTAATGATGCCGCATCACCTCGATTACTGTTGCTAATCTCGCGTTAGTTCGAAACCGATTCAAATTCAAATTCAAAATCAAGCAAACAATAAACAAATTTAAATATTAAAACGAAAATGTTCGGGGTGAGCCAAATAATGCATAGGTAAGTATGGTGGAGAAACCACACTTTTATAAAAGGTTTAAATACTCTAAAATGTTTTAAACAGTAGCAAAAACAATTAGTTGGATGCATTTTACAATAAATAAAACACTAAACTATTTTATTTAGTTACCCAAATTAATGTGGCAGTAGTATATATAGCAATACCAATTTAGGAACCATTTGTGTATTTTGTGAAACTAAAATAAAAGGAAACTAGACATAAAATAGAAAAGAAAAGTAAAAAGAAAAATAGTAAAAGAAAACAAAAGGACCCCCCTCTCTCCCCTAGACCAAGTGGCCGAACTGGCCAACGGCCAGCCGGTCGCCCGAGCAGGCCGGCCCACCTACCCCCTCCCTCTCCCGTGTTCCTTCCCGCACCGTGGCCACTGCCGATGCCCGCCACGGCGACGGGCATCGCCGTGGCGGCCATCCGCCGGCGCCCCTCGTCGTACTTAAGACGACCCCTTCCCCCGGGCCGGACCCTAGCGACCCCCAATTCCCCCCTCTCCCTTTGGCCTCGCCCCCCTCCAGATCCGCCAGCGCCCAGCGCCATCGCCATGGGCGTCATCACCCGCGCGCCCCACGGGCTCGCCGTCGCCTAGGAGCACGCCCACGAGCTCCGACGTGCTCTGCTCTGCCTTCCTCGACCCTGGCTTCAAGCTCACCGCCTCTGCATCATCCTCTCTGCAGGATTCTTCCTCGCCGGACTGCCTCCCCGTCGTCGCTCGCCGTCGTCCCCGTCCTCCTCCCCGCGCCCCATTGCCCGTGCCCTACAATCGTCGTGAGCACTGCACCGCTCCTTCCTCCTTCTCTCCCCTGCCGTTGCTCTGCATCGCCCCGTCACCGCCCGCACGCGCCACCGCGCGCGTATGTCACCCCGCTCGCCCCCTCTACTCAGGACCGCCCGCGGCCACCCCGTCGGCCACCGCGACCATCTGCACCCGCCTCCGACGCGCTGGCCCCCGCTCCAGTCCCTCCCTTCGCCGCTGCCGTACGCAGTCGCCGGTCGTCGCCCACGCCGGCCACGCCCGCTTAGTCCCGCTCCGGCCGCGGCCTTACCTTGCCCCCCCGGTCGGGCTCGGCCTCAGCACGGGCGACGCCAGCCCGCACGCCCCTGCCCGCTAACCGCTAAGGCCCCCTGTGCCTATGACATGGGGGCCCCACGCCCCTAGAACGTTTTATTAAAAAAAGGGAATTAAAAATAAATAAATAAATAATAATTAAAAGAATTAAAATATTAATTAATTGATTGATTAAAGAATTGATTAACTTAATTAATCTTGATTAGATTAACCTAATTACTAGTTAACTTAATTAACCCCTGATTAGCCTAATTAGTCAATGACATGTGGACCCCACACGTCAGTTTGACCCAGTCAATGTTCTGTTGACTGCTGATGTCAGCAAACACTATTATGGATAATGTTGATTTAAAATAATTAAATAAATCCAAAAAATGATTTAAATCTTTTAAAATTAATATAAAATAAGCCGTAGCTCGGTTGGAAAAACTTTGTACATGAAAGTTTCTCAGAACGATGAGACGAATCCGGATACGCAGCCCGTTCGTCCGCCTCGCGTCCCTAGCATAGCAAACCTGCAACCTTCCCCCTCCGATTCATCTGTCCGAAAACACGAAACACCGGGGATACCTTCCCGGGTGTTTTCCCCCTTCGCCAGTATTACCTATCCCTGCGTTAGATCACCTCTAGCACCGTGTATTGCCATGTTATGCTTTGTGATGCTTTGATTGCTCTGTTATTTATTGTGTTCCCCTCCGTTACTTCTTTTCGGTAGACCCCGAGGCCGCTACCGGTACCCCTGTGATCGACTACATCGACGATGAACCCTTCTTGCCAGAGCAACCAGGCAAGCCCCCCCATTGATCACCAGATATCGCCTATTCTTCTCTATACAACTTGCATTAGAGTAGTGTAGCATGTTACTTCTTTCGGTTAATCCTATTCTGCTGCATAGCCTGTCATTGTTGCTACAGTTGTTACCCTTACCTGCTACCCTACTGCTTAGTATAGGATGCTAGTGTTCCATCAGTGGCCCTACACTCTTGTCCGTCTGCCATGCTATACTATCGGGCCGTGATCACTAGGGAGGTGCTCACGGGTATATACTATATACTTTATATACATGACACATGTGGTGACTAAAGTCGGGTCGGCTCGTTGAGTACCCGCAAGTGATTCTGATGAGGGGGCTGAAAGGACAGGTGGCTCCACCCCGGTAGAGGTGGGCCTGGGTTCCTGACGGCCCCCGACTGTTACTTTGTGGTGGAGCGACAGGGTAGGTTGAGACCACCTAGGAGAGAGGTGGTCTAGCCCTGGTCGGCGTTCGCGGATACTTAACACACTTAACGAGATCTTGGTATTTGATCTGAGTCTGGCCATTTGGTCTATACGCACTAACCAACTACGCGGGAACAGTTATGGGCACTCGACGTCGTGGTATCAGCCGAAGCCTTCGTGACGTCAGCGACTGAGCGGCGCGCGCCAGATTGGACTGGAACGCCACTAGGCTAGGTCTGCTTCCGGCCGCGTATGCAACGTGCAGGTGTGCAATGGGCGATGGGCCCAGACCCCTGCGTGCATAGGATTTAGACCGGCGTGCTGACCTCTCTATTGTGCCTAGGTGGGGCTGCGACGTGTTGATCTTCCGCGGCCGGGCATGACCCCGAAAAGTGTGTCCGGCCAAATGGGATAGAGCGTGTTGGGTTATGTGGTGCACCCCTACAGGGAAGTTTATCTATTCGAATAGCCGTGTCCCTCGGTAAAAGGACGACCCGGAGTTGTACCTTGACCTTATGACAACTAGAACCGGATACTTAATAAAACACACCCTTCCAAGTGCCAGATATAACCCGGTGATCGCTCTCTAACAGGGCGACGAGGAGGGGATCGCCGGGTAGGTTTATGCTATACGATGCTGCTTGGTGAACTTACCATCTACTCTCTCCTACATGCTGCAAGATGGAGGTGGCCAGAAGCGTAGTCTTCGACAGGATTAGCTATCCCCCTCTTATTCTGGCATTCTGCAGTTCAGTCCACCGATATGGCCCTCTACACATATACCCATGCATATGTAGTGTAGCTCCTTGCTTGCGAGTAGTTTGGATGAGTACTCACGGTTGCTTTTCTCCCTCTTTTCCCCCTTTCCTTTCTACCTGGTTGTCGCAACCAGATGCTGGAGCCTAGGAGCCAGACGCCACCGTCGACGATGACTCCTACTACACCGGAGGTGCCTACTACTACGTGCAGCCCGCTGACGACGACCAGGAGTAGTTAGGAGGATCCCATGCAGGAGGCCTACGCCTCTTTTGATCTGTATCCCAGGTTGTGCTAGCCTTCTTAAGGCAAACTTGTTTAACTTATGTCTGTACTCAGATATTGTAGCTTTCGCTGACTCGTCTATGATCGAGCACTTGTATTCGAGCCCTCGAGGCTCCTGGCTTGTATTATGATGCTTGTATGACTTATTTATGTTTTAGAGTTGTGTTGTGATATCTCCCCGTGAGTCCCTGATCTTGATCGTACACGTTTGCGTGCATGATTAGTGTACGATTGAATCGGGGGCGTCACAGATTAGTACGTATACGTGTGCAATGAATAATATATATCGAGGTGAGGAAACAGGAAAAAATGAAGTAGTGGGCTGACGCCATCATTTATTCACCGTTGTGATGTAATGAGTACGTCAAGGCGTACTTTGTACAAGTAATGCGATAAGCAAGCAAGGCTATTGAAAATGCCATAACCAAGGGCGAGCTGTGTACGGGTATGTAAAACAAGTATGGTAATCGTTTATTAGAAACCACCTGGGGGTTCCCTTGTACGCCAGAGCTCGTTGCCTCCTTGGTGTGTTCTGCAAGCGGGTCGTCCGTATAGACCTTGAAAAAGAGAAGAAAACCCTGTAAAAAAGAAAAAGCAGAAGCGTGCGAATACCAGGGTCTATCAATCCGTACTGTGGATCGCGAGCGAGTTGTGCCTCCGTCCGTACCCATGGGTGCGTAGCATATGTGCTCGTGGTACGAATACCATTGCCTCGTATGGGCTTGGGCGGAGGCCGAATTTTGCTAGTTTGACCCGTGACCAGCCGAGCTATCCTGCTGCACTATAGTTCAGACCTTCTTAGTGGTGTCTAGGGGCTCGGAAGCCGGATTATAGTGCTGCTTGAGAAGGCCACTCTGTACTTTTGCTGCTAGGGCGGCGGTGTGCTCCTCTATACGGAGGGAGCGCTCCGTATTTGCGTTTACCGTAATGACACCACATGGACCGGGCATCTTCAGCTTAAGATAAGCATAATGCGGCACCGTGTTGAATCTAGCGAATGCGGTTCGTCCGAGCAGAGCATAATAGCCGCCGCGGAATGGGACAATATCGAAGATTAGTTCTTCGCTTCGTAAGTTATGCGGAGAGCCGAATATGACTTCCAGCGTTATTGAGCCCGTACAGCTGGCCTTGACGCCTGGAATGACTCCTTTGAAGGTGGTCTTGTTGGTTTGATTCATGAGGGGTCAATTCCCATCTTCCGCACTGTCTCTTGATAGAGCAGGTTGAGGCTGCTACCACCGTCCATCAGGACTCGAGTTAGGTGGAACCCGTCAATAATTGGGTTAAGAACTAGTGCGGCTGAACCACCGTGGCGGATACTAGTTGGGTGGTCTCGTCGATCGAAGGTGATCGGGGATGACGACCACGGATTGAATTTTGGGGCGGCTGGCTCTACCGCGTAGACGTCCCTGAGTGCGCGCTTGCGCTCCCTTTTGGGGATATGTGTAATGTATATTATGTTCACCGTTTTGACTTGAGGGGGAAATTTCGTTTGCCCCCCCGGTGTTTGGCTGTCGGGGCTCTTCGTCGTTGTTCTCACTCTGTGATTCCCCTTCTTTGCCTCTGCTATTTGCTTTGCTGGCTTGTTTGAAGACCCGGCAATCTCTGTTGGTATGGTTGGCCGGTTTGTCTGGGGTGCCATGAATTTGGCAAGGACGATCAAGTATGCGGACCAAGCTGGATTGTTTTCCGTTGCTCCTTTTATAGGGCTTCTTTTGCTGGCCGGACTTGGAGCCACTGAATCCGGCATGAACTGTTGTGTCATCGGTGTTATCGCCGTTGCTTCGGTGTTTGTTCTATTGCGCCGGAGCTTGCCGGTGCTGTTCTTGGCCTCGGAGGGGCTTGCTTCGTTGGCCGTATTGTTACTACGGGCCAGCCAACTATCCTCTCCCGCGCAAAAGCAGGTCATGAGTGCCGTTAGGGCTGCCATGGACTTCGGCTTTTCTTGGCCGAGGTGGCGTGCTAGCCATTCGTCACGGATGCTGTGTTTGAAGGCTGCTAAGGCCTCGGCATCCGGACAGTCAACAATCTGGTTCTTTTTGGTTAGGAACCTAGTCCAGAATTTTCTGGCTGATTCTCCAGGTTGTTGAACTATGTGGCTTAAGTCATCGGCGTCTGGTGGCTGGACATAAGTTCCTTGGAAGTTGTCTAGGAAAGCTTCTTCCAAGTCCTCCCAGCTGCCGATAGAATTTTCAGGCAGGCTGTTAAGCCAGTGCCGAGCTGGCCCTTTGAGCTTGAGTGGGAGGTATTTAATGGCATGGAGATCGTCTCCTCGAGCCATGTAGATGTGGAGGATGAAATCCTCGATCCATACTGTGGGATCGGTTGTGCCGTCGTATGATTCGATATTGAGGGGCTTGAATCCCTCGGGGAATTCATGATCCAGTACCTTGTCTGTGAAGCAGAGAGGGTGTGCAACACCTCTATACCGTGCCGTGTCGCGGCGTGGCTCTATTGGAGTCCGTCTGCGGTAATCGGACCGGGCGTGGTTAGGTTTGTCACATCCGAATAGGTAGCTGTCTTCGTGCCTCGAGGCATGTTCTCGCGATCCGTAGATCGATCTTGTATGTCCTGCTCTACTGTCCAGGGTCTGTCGGAGGTCATACGTGTGACCCCGAATTATTCCGTCTTTATTTTTATGAGGCGGTGGGGCAGGCTGCTGTTCGGCCTGAGTTGCTGCTTTGTCCCGGCCGCGGGGTGGCCAGTCAGCCGCCCTGTCACGACCACGTGGTGGTCTTTTCGCATTACGCGAGGGAGATGTGTGCTCCGGTGCCTCCAAATCGAATTGCGGTAGCAGTCTGCGTTTCGGGTAGCTCTTGGCTGGGCGCTTGAGGCCGTATTCTTCTGCTGTCAGGACGTCAGTCCATCTGTCGACGAGCAGATCTTGTTCAGCTTGAAGCTGCTGCTGTTTCTTTTCCAGGCTCCTTGCGGTGGCTATGAGTTGAAGCTTAAAGCACTCTTGTTCCAGAGGGTCCTCAGGCACGATAAAATCTTCGTTGCTGAGGCTTGTTTCCTCTTCGGAAGGTGGACGGTAACTATCGTCCCCCGAGTCATCTTTTATGGCCTGCTCGTCAGGGTTGTCTTGCCTGTCGACATGTTCCTCCTGTTCGGAGGCGGCACCAACAAGGTCTTCATTGTTTTCGGCGTCGCCCGGAGTGCTATTTTCTCCGGTGCCAGTGTTGTCGTCTTTTGAGCGGCGAGGCTTGGGACGGCGTTTGGGGCGCCGGCGCTTAGACTGCGTCTCAGAAGGTTTATTCTTATCCGGCTCTTCTTTATCGTCGCCAGATCCTTTAGGTGTATCAACCATGTACACATCGTACAAAGAGGTGGCCGTCCAACATCCGGTGAATGGTGGGTCTTGGCCTTGCTCCCTGTCGGCATCGTCGTCGATGTCTTCGGAGCCATAGTCAAGCATGTCGGTTAAGTCATCGATGGTGGCTGTGAAGTGGGTGGCGGGTGGGAAGCAAAATTCCTCATCATCCGTCTCTAGCTCGAACCGGACATAGTCCGGCTGTGAGTCCTCCACCAAGGATAATTTCTTCAAAGAATTTAGTACGTCACCTAAAGGCGAATGCTGGAAGATGTCTGCGGCACTAAATTTGAAAATCGATAACCGATCCAGCTCGGTGTCCGCAGGTGCATCTGGTCCGGAACACATGGCCGGATACGAGTCCGGAGTCCCATTGGCGCAAGCATTACAGGGTGTCGAGTCCGTGTGCGGCTCCAACGCCATAGGCTTCGTGGCTCTGAAGGGCACGATCTGCTTCGGTTCTGAAGCCGTTACAGCAACATGATCCGTCTTATGGACGTAGTCCGATAACAGATTTAAGCCATGTTCCTCGGTGCACGGGGAAGCAACTTCCGCGGTCTCGAATCCATTGAAGATCAAGTCTCCACGGATATCTGTGACGTAGTTCAAGCTTCCAAACCTGACCTGGTGGCCAGGGGCGTAGCTATCGATCTGCTCTAGACGGCCAAGCGAGTTGGCCCGTAGTACGTGTTGGGGATCGTAGCAGAATTTAAAATTTTTCTACGCATCACCAAGATCCATCTATGGAGTATACTAGCAACGAGGGGAAAGGAGTGCATCTACATACCCTTGTAGATCGCGAGCGGAAGCGTTCCAATGAACGGGGTTGATGGAGTCGTACTCGCCGTGATCCAAATCACCGATGATCGAGTGCCGAACGGACGGCACCTCCGCGTTCAACACACGTACGGAGCAGCGACGTCTCCTCCTTCTTGATCCAGCAAGGGGGAAGGAGAGGTTGATGGAGATCCAGCAGCACAACGGCGTGGTGGTGGAAGTAGCGGGGTCTCGGCAGGGCTTCGCCAAGCTTCTACGAGAGGGAGAGGTGTTGCAGGGGGAGAGGGAGGCGCCAGGGGCTGTCATACTGCTGCCCTCCCTCCCCCCACTATATATAGGCCCCCTGGGAGGGGGGCGCCGGCCTGGATCCCATCTGCAAGGGGGGGCGGCGGCCAGGGGGAAACTTACCCCCCAAGGCAAGTGGGGCGCCCCCCACCCTAGGGTTTCCAACCCTAGGCGCAGGGGGAGGCCCATGGGGGGCGCCCCAGCCCACTAAGGGCTGGTTCCCTTCCCACTTCAGCCCATGGGGCCCTCCGGGATAGGTGGCCCCACCCGGTGGACCCCCGGGACCCTTCTGGTGGTCCCGGTACACTACCGGTGACCCCCGAAACTTTCCCGGTGGCCGAAACTTGACTTCCTATATATAATTCTTCACCTCCGGACCATTCCGGAACTCCTCGTGACGTCCGGGATCTCATCCGGGACTCCGAACAACTTTCGGGTTTCCGCATACTAATATCTCTACAACCCTAGCGTCACCGAACCTTAAGTGTGTAGACCCTACGGGTTCGGGAGACATGCAGACATGACCGAGACGCCTCTCCGGTCAATAACCAACAGCGGGATCTGGATACCCATGTTGGCTCCCACATGTTCCACGATGATCTCATCGGATGAACCACGATGTCGAGGATTCAATCAATCCCGTATACAATTCCCTTTGTCAATCGGTACGTTACTTGCCCGAGATTCGATCGTCGGTATCCCAATACCTTGTTCAATCTCGTTACCGGCAAGTCACTTTACTCGTACCGTAATGCATGATCCCGTGGCTAACTCCTTAGTCACATTGAGCTCATTATGATGATGCATTACCGAGTGGGCCCAGAGATACCTCTCCGTCATACGGAGTGACAAATCCCAGTCTCGATCCGTGCCAACCCAACAGACACTTTCGGAGATACCCGTAATGCACCTTTATAGTCACCCAGTTACGTTGTGACGTTTGGTACACCCAAAGCACTCCTACGGTATCCGGGAGTTGCACGATCTCATGGTCTAAGGAAATGATACTTGACATTGGAAAAGCTCTAGCAAACGAACTACACGATCTTTTATGCTATGCTTAGGATTGGGTCTTGTCCATCACATCATTCTCCTAATGATGTGATCCCGTTATCAACGACATCCAATGTCCATGGTCAGGAAACCGTAACCATCTATTGATCAACGAGCTAGTCAACTAGAGGCTTACTAGGGACATGGTGTTGTCTATGTATCCACACATGTATCTGAGTTTCCTATCAATACAATTCTAGCATGGACAATAAACGATTATCATGAACAAGGAAATATAATAATAACCAATTTATTATTGCCTCTAGGGCATATTTCCAACAGTCTCCCACTTGCACTAGAGTCAATAATCTAGTTCACATCACCATGTGATTAACACTCACAGGTCACATCACCATGTGACCAACATCCAAAGAGTTTACTAGAGTCAACAATCTAGTTCACATCACTATGTGATTAACACTCAATGAGTTCTGGTTTGATCATGTCATGCTTGTGAGAGAGGTTATTAGTCAACGGGTCTGAACCTTTCAGATCCGTGTGTGCTTTACGAATATCTATGTCATCTTGTGGATGCTACCACGCGCTACTTGGAGCCATTTCAAATAACTGCTCTACTATACGAATCCGGTTTACTACTCAGAGTCATCCGGATTAGTGTCAAAGTTCGCATCGACGTAACCCTTTACGACGAACTCCTTTTCACCTCCATAATCGAGAAAATTCCTTAGTCCACTATATACTAAGGATAAGTTCGACCGCTGTCATGTGATCCATTCCCGGATCACTATTGTACCCCTTGACCAACTCATGGCAAGGCACACTTCATGTGCGGTACACAGCATAGCATACTGTAGAGCCTACGTCTAAAGCATAGGGGACGACCTTCGTCCTTCTCTCTCTTCTGCTGTGGTCAGGTCTTGAGTCTTACTCAATACTCACACCTTGTAACACAGCCAAGAACTCCTTCTTTGCTGATCTATTTTGAACTCTTTCAAAATCATGTCAAGGTGTGCGTTCTTTGAAAGTATCATCAGGCGTCTTGATCTATCTCTATAGATCTTGATGCCCAATATGTAAGCAGCTTTATCCAGGTCTTCCTTTGAAAAACTCCTTTCAAACAACCCTTTATGCTTTCCAGAAATTTTACATCATTTCGGATCAACAATATGTCATTCACATATACTTATCAGAAATGTTGTAGTGCTCCCACTCACTTTATTGTAAATACAAGTTTCTAACAAACTTTGTATAAACCCAAAAACTTTGATCACTCCATCAAAGCGTATATTCTGACTCCGAGATGCTTGCTCTAGTCCATGGAAGGATCGCTGGAGCTAGCATACCTTTTAGCATCCTTAGGATCGACAAAACCTTTCTGATTGTATCACATACAACCTTTCCTTACGAAAACTGGTAAGGAAACTTGTTTTGACATCCATCTGCCAGATTTCATAAATGCAGCTAATGCTAACATGATTCCGACGGACTTAAGCATCGCTACGGATGAGAAAATCTCATCGTAGTCAACTCCTTGAACTTGTGAAAATACTCTTTGCCACAAGTCGAGCTTCATAGACGGTAACATTACCGTCCACGTCCGTCTTCTTCTTAAAGATCCATTTATCTCAATGGCTTGCCGATCATCGGGCAAGTTCACCAAAGTCCATGCTTTGTTCTGATACATGGATCCTATCTCGGATTTCATGGTTTCTAACCATTTGTCGGAATATGGGCCCACCATCGCTTCTCCATAGCTCGTAGGTTCATTGTTGTCTAACAACATGATATCTAAGACAGGATTACCGTACCACTCAGGAGTAGTACATATCCTTGTCGACCTACGAGGTTTGGTAGTGACTTGATCCGAAGTTTCATGATCACTATCATAAGCTTCCACTTCAATTGGTGTAGGTGCCACAGGAACAACTTCCTGTGCCCTGCTACACACTAGTTGAAGTTATGGTTCAATAACCTCATCAAGTCTCCACCATCCTCCCACTCAATTCTTTCGAGAGAAACTTTTCCTCGAGAAAGGACTCGTTTCTAGAAGCAATTACTTTTGCTTCCAGATCTGAAATAGGAGGTATACCCAACTGTTTTGGGTTTTCTATGAAGATGCATTTATCCGCTTTGGGTTCGAGCTTATCAGCTTGAAACTCTTTCACATAAGCATCGCAGCCCCAATCTTTTAAGAAACGACAACTTAGGTTTCTCTAAACGGTGTCGTCTCAACGGAATTGCGTGGTGCCCCTTTTAAAGTGAATGCGGTTATCTCTAATGCCTAACCCATAAACGATAGTTGTAATTTGATAAGAGACATCATGGTATGCACCATATCCAATAGGGTGCAGTTATGATGTTCGGACACACCATCACACTGTGGTGTTCCAGGCGGTATTAATTGTGAAACACTTTCCACAATGTCTTAATTGTGTGCCAAACTCGTAACTCAGATATCTCTATGATCATATCATAGACATTTTATCCTCTTGTCACGACGATCTTCAACTTCACTCTGAAATTACTTGAACCTTTCAATAATTCAGACTTGTGTTTCATCAAGTAAATACACTCAGCATCTACTCAAATCATCTGTGAAGTAAGAACATAATGATATCCACTGCATGCCTCAGCACTCATTGAACTGCATACATCAAAATGTATTACTTCCAATAAGTTGCTCTCTTGTTCCATCTTACTGAAAACGAGGCCTTTCAGTCATCTTGCCCATGTGGTATGATTTGCATGTCTCAAGTGATTCAAAATCAAGTGAGTCCAAACGATCCATCTGCATGGAGTTTCTTCATGCATATATACCAATAGACATGGTTCGCATGTCTCAATCTTTTCAAAAACGAGTGAGTCCAAAGATCCATCTACATGGAGCTTCTTCATGCGTTCTATACCAATATGACTCAAATGGCAGTGCCACAAGTATGTGGAACTATCATTACTATTTTATATCTTTTGGCACGAACATGTGTATCACTACGATCGAGATTCATTTTAGGTGCAAGACCATTGAAGGTATTATTCAAATAAACAGAGTAACCATTATTCTCCTTAAATGAATAACTGTATTGCGATAAACATAATCCTATCATGCTCAACGCAAACACCAAATCTCGATGGTAGAGGGAGCATGCGATGCTTGATCACATCAACCTTGGAAACACTTCCAACACATATCGTCATCTCACCTTTAGCTAGTCTCCGTTTATTCCGCAGCTTTTATTTCGAGTTACTAACACTTAGCAACCGAACCGGTATCTAATACCCTGGTGCTGCTAGGAGTACTAGTAAAGTACACATTCATTTAATGTATATCCAATATACTTCTGTCGACCTTGCCTGCCTTCTCATCTACCAAGTATCTAGGGTAGTTCTGCTTCAGTGATCGTTCCCCTCATTACAGGAGCACTTAGTCTCGGGTTTGGGTTTAACTTTGGGATTCTTCGCTAGAGCAGCAAATGATTTGCTGTTTCATGAAGTATCCCTTCTTGCCCTTGCCCTTCTAGAAACTAGTGGTTTTACTAACCATCAACAATTGATGCTCCTTCTTGATTTCTACTTTCGCGGTGTCAAACATCGCGAGTTGCTCAAGGATCATCATATCTATCCCTGATATGTTATAGTTCATCACGAAGCTCTAATAGCTTGGTGGCAGTGACTATGGAGAACCATCACTATCTCATCTGGAAGATTAACTCCCACTCGATTCAAGCGATTGTGGTACTCAGACAATCTGAGCACATGCTCAACGATTGAGCTTTTCTCCCTCAGTTTGCAGGCTTAAGAAACTTGTCAGAGGTCTCATACCTCTTGACGTGGGCACTAGTCCGAAATCCCAATTTCAGTCTTCGGAACATCTCATATGTTCTGCGACGTTTCAAAAACCGTCTTTGGTGCCACAATTCTAAACCGTTAGCATTACGCACTGAACTATCACGTAGTCATCAAAACGTGTATGTCAGATGTTTCGCAACATCTACAGACGACGCTGAGGTTCAGCACACCGAGCGGTGCATTAAGGACATAAGCCTTCTGTGCAGCAATGAGGACAATCCTCAGTTTACGGACCCAGTCCGCATAATTGCTACTACCAACTTTCAACTAAATTTTCTCTAGGAACATATCTTAACCAGTAGAACTAAAGCGCAAGCTATGACATAATTTGCAAAGACCTTCTGACTATGTTCATGATAATTAAGTTCATCTGATTAATGAACTCCCACTCAGATAGACATCCCTCTAGTCATCTAAGTGATACATGATCCGAGTCAAACTAGGCCGTGTCCGATCATCACGTGAGACGGACTAGTCATCATCGGTGAACATCTCCATGTTGATCGTATCTACTATACGACTCATGTTCGACCTTTCGATCTCTTGTGTTCCGAGGCCATGTCTGTACATGCTAGGCTCGTCAAGTCAACCTAAGTGTTTCGCATGTGTTCCGAGGCCATGTCTGTACATGCTAGGCTCGTCAACACCCGTTGTATTCGAACGTTAGAATCTATCACACCCGATCATCACGTGGTGCTTCGAAACAACGAACCTTCGCAACGGTGCACAGTTAGGGGGAACACGTCTCTTGAAATTTTAGTGAGGGATCATCTTATTTATGCTACCGTCGTTCTAAGCAAATAAGATGTAAACATGATAAACATCACATGCAAATCATAAAGTGACGTGATATGGCCAATATCATCTTGCGCCTTTGATCTCCATCTTTGAGGCGCGGCATGATCACCTTCGTCACCGGCATGACACCATGATCTCCATCATCATGATCTCCATCATTGTGTCTTCATGAAGTTGTCTCGCCAACTATTACTTCTACTACTATGGCTAACGGTTAGCAATAAAGTAAAGTAATTACATGGCGTTTTCATTGACACGCAGGTCATACAATAAATTAAGACAACTCCTATGGCTCCTGCCGGTTGTCATTCTCATCGACATGCAAGTCGTGATTCCTATTACAAGAACATGATCAATCTCATACATCACATATATCATTCATCACATCCTTTTTGGCCATATCACATCACATAGCATACCCTGCAAAAACAAGTTAGACGTCCTCTAATTGTTGTTGCATGTTTTACGTGGCTGCTATGGGTTTCTAGCAAGAACGTTTCTTACCTACGCAAAAGCCACAACGTGATATGCCAATTTCTATTTACCCTTCATAAGGACCCTTTTCATCGAATCCGATCCGACTAAAGTGGGAGAGACAGACACCCGCTAGCCACCTTATGCAACTAGTGCATGTCAGTCGGTGGAACCTGTCTCACGTAAGAGTACGTGTAAGGTCGGTCCGGGCCGCTTCATCCCACGATGCCGCCGAATCAAGATAAGACTAGTAACGGCAAGAAGAATTGGCAACATCAACGCCCACAACTGCTTTGTGTTCTACTCGTGCATAGTAACTACGCATAGGCCTGGCTCATGATGCCACTGTTGGGATCGTAGCAGAATTTAAAATTTTCTACGCATCACCAAGATCCATCTATGGAGTATACTAGCAACGAGGGGAAAGGAGTGCATCTACATACCCTTGTAGATCGCGAGCGGAAGTGTTCCAATGAACGGGGTTGATGGAGTCGTACTCGCCGTGATCCAAATCACTGATGACCGAGTGCCGAACGGACGGCACCTCAGTGTTCAACACATGTACGGAGCAGCGACGTCTCCTCCTTCTTGACCCAGCAAGGGGGAAGGAGAGGTTGATGGAGATCCAGCAGCACGACGGCGTGGTGGTGGAAGTAGCGGGGTCTCGGCAGGGCTTCGCCAAGCTTCTGCGAGAGGGAGAGGTGTTGCAGGGGGAGAGGGAGGCGCCAGGGGCTGTCATACTGCTGCCCTCCCTCCCCCCCACTATATATAGGCCCCCTGGGAGGGGGGGCGCCGGCCTGGATCCCATCTGCAAGGGGGGGGGGGCGGCCAGGGGGAAACTTACCCCCCAAGGCAAGTGGGGCGCCCCCCACCCTAGGGTTTCCAACCCTAGGCGCAGGGGGAAGGCCCATGGGGGGCACCCCAGCCCACTAAGGGCTGGTTCCCTTCCCACTTCAGCCCATGGGGCCCTCCGGGATAGGTGGCCCCACCCGGTGGACCCCCGGGACCCTTCCGGTGGTCCCGGTACACTACCGGTGACCCCCGAAACTTTCCCGGTGGCCGAAACTTGACTTCCTATATATAATTCTTCACCTCCGGACCATTCCGGAACTCCTCGTGACGTCCGGGATCTCATCCGGGACTCCGAACAACTTTCGGGTTTCCGCATACTAATATCTCTATAACCCTAGCGTCACCGAACCTTAAGTGTGTAGACCCTACGGGTTCGGGAGACATGCAGACATGACCGAGACGCCTCTCCGGTCAATAACTAACAGCGGGATCTGGATACCCATGTTGGCTCCCACATGTTCCACGATGATCTCATCGGATGAACCACGATGTCGAGGATTCAATCAATCCCGTATACAATTCCCTTTGTCAATCGGTACGTTACTTGCCCGAGATTCGATCGTCGGTATCCCAATACCTTGTTCAATCTCGTTACCGGCAAGTCACTTTACTCGTACCGTAATGCATGATCCCGTGGCTAACTCCTTAGTCACATTGAGCTCATTATGATGATGCATTACCGAGTGGGCCCAGAGATACCTCTCCGTCATACGGAGTGACAAATCCCAGTCTCGATCCGTGCCAACCCAACAGACACTTTCGGAGATACCCGTAATGCACCTTTATAGTCACCCAGTTACGTTGTGACGTTTGGTACACCCAAAGCACTCCTACGGTATCCGGGAGTTGCACGATCTCATGGTCTAAGGAAATGATACTTGACATTGGAAAAGCTCTAGCAAACGAACTACACGATCTTTTATGCTATGCTTAGGATTGGGTCTTGTCCATCACATCATTCTCCTAATGATGTGATCCCGTTATCAACGACATCCAATGTCCATGGTCAGGAAATCATAACCATCTATTGATCAACGAGCTAGTCAACTAGAGGCTTCCTAGGGACATGGTGTTGTCTATGTATCCACACATGTATCTGAGTTTCCTATCAATACAATTCTAGCATGGACAATAAACGATTATCATGAACAAGGAAATATAATAATAACCAATTTATTATTGCCTCTAGGGCATATTTCCAACAGTCCGAAGCCGCCGAACACAAAGATTTGTCCGGGGAGAAAGGTTTCTCCCTGGATGGCGTCATTACTGACGATCGAAGGGTCCATCGAATCCTTTCGTCGACGGCATAGTGGAACTCTCAATGAAAGCACCAACGTCGGTGTCAAAACCGGCGGATCTCGGGTAGGGGGTCCCGAACTTTGCGTCTAGGATCGATGGTAACAGGAGGCGGGGGACACGATGTTTACCCAGGTTCAGGCCCTCTCTATGGAGGTAATACCCTACTTCCTGCTTGATTGATCTTGATGAATATGGGTGTTACAAGAGTTGATCTACCACGAGATCGTAATGGCTAAACCCTAGAGGCCTAGCTTATGAGTATATGGTAATGAATATGTCCTATCCGGACTATGCTCTCCGGTTTATATAGACACCGGAGAGATCTAGGGTTACATGAGGTCGGTTACATAAGAGGGAATCTTCATAATCAATCGCCTAGCTTGCCTTCCATGCCAAGTAGAGTCCAATCCGGACACAGGTATAGCCTTCGGTCTTCATGTCTTCATAGCCCATCAGTCCGGCCCAATGAGTAACATGCCGGACGCCCGAGGACCCCATAGTCCAGGACTCCCTCAGTGCCCCTGACCCTTCTCATTCGCTTGACATGTGTCACCCACGTACTGAGAGGTGGCGATCGTGTGAGATCGTGGGTGAATAGATAAGTATTATAGTGGAATGTGGAACGGTTTGAGCGGCAAAGACCGAAAATTTAGATAAGATAAGTTTTAAAGTTCCGTTCGCAATTTCTTCAACTGACAAGGACACAGTGAAGATTCTGAACGAGTTTCAAATAGAACGCACATGAAGAATTTGTGAATAGTTTCGGTTGAGTTTAGCATAGAGGGGGAAGGGTCCGATCACATTCACTTAGCAGAAAAGGCAACATGAAGAAATAGCAATAAGTGAATGCTGTAGAGGACATAAACTCATATATATATATATATATATATATATATATATATATATATATATAGCCAATGAAGAAAAACGACGGAAATGGTGAAGGCATTGCAAAGTTGAAGAAATTGAACAACTGAAGAATTTCAAAACTGAGGAAAAGCTCAAATTGAAGATTTTCAACTTTTGGTGGTGGCGTGACCCACCGTATAAGAATAATGATTTCAGACACCGCGTACAATTGTCGTAGGTTCTGAGAATCAAATTCTTCGTTAATTTCTTCACACTTAGAGTGTTAGTCTTCAATGATTGAAGAAAAACGTTTCTTCACGTGTTGCACATCTAAGTCATCAATTTTGCATAAGTGTTAGGATGAGTGTCCTTTTCAAAGAACACTCGAAGATTCTAAGATATTTAGCTCACACCGCAACTTGCTAAATCTCTTCTCATCCAAGGGCTTTGTGAAGATATCGGCTAGCTGTTCTTCAGTCCTTACATGCTCAATAGAGATGTTGCCCTTCCACACATGATCACGAAGAAAATGATGACGAATCTGAATGTGCTTTGTCTTCGAGTGCTGAACTGGGTTATGAGCAATCTTGATGGCACTCTCATTGTCACAGTAGAGAGGCACATTCTTCATGTTGATGCCGTAGTCCTTGAGAGTCTACTTCATCCACAGCAATTGAGCGCAGCAAGAACCAGCAGCAATATACTCAGCTTCAGCAGTAGACAGTGATACGCAGTTCTGTTTCTTCGAGGACCAACAGACCAAAGATCGTCCAAGGAAATGGCATGTGCCTGATGTTGACTTGCGGTCCACACGATCACCAGCATAATCAGAGTCTGAATATCCAATGAGATCAAAAGCCGAGCCCTTGGGGTACCATAATCCAAGTGTTGGTGTGTGAGCTAGATATTGAAGAATATGTTTCACAGCCTTATGGTGTGATTCCTTCGGTGTAGCTTGAAATCGGGCACACATGCAAACACTAAGCATAATGTCTGGCCTAGATGCACATAAGTACAATAAAGAACCAATCATGAAGTGGTATACCTTTTGATCGAAGTCAATATCATTTTCATCAGTGCATAGATGGCCATTTGTGGGCATAGGGATTTTGACGCCTTTGCAATCTTGCATGCCGAATTTCCTCAATACGTCCTTGAGGTATTTCTCCTGAGATATGAATATGCCATTGCGTTGTTGACGAATTTGAAGACCTAAGAAGAATTTCAATTCTCCCATCATAGACATTTGATATTCTTCACTCATCATATAGGCAAATTCATCACTGTAACGTTGGTCAGTACAGCCAAAAATGATATCATCAACATATATTTGGCACACAAACAATTCACCATCATAAGATTTAGTGAAAAGAGTTGGGTCAAGTGAACCGGGTTTGAAGCCTTTCTTCATGAGGAATTCCTTCAAAGTATCATACCACGCCCAAGGGGCCTGCTTGAGGCCATCGAGGGCCTTATTGAGTCTGAAGACTTTGTCAGGATACTTTGGATCTTCAAAACCTGGGGGTTGAGCAACATATACTTCTTCCTCAAGCTTACCATTGAGGAATGCACTTTTCACATCCATTTGATATAAAGTGATATCATGATGGTTAGCATAAGCAAGTAATATGCGAATAGCCTCAAGTCTAGCAACAGGTGCAAAAGTTTCATCGAAATCAATTCCTTCAACCTGTGTGTAGCCTTGAGCTACAAGTCGTGCCTTATTCCTCACCACAAGGCCATTTTCATCTTGCTTGTTGCGGTAGATCCACTTTGTGCCAATGATATTGTGCTTGCAAGGATCTGGACGTTGGACCAGTTCCCAGACGTTGTTGAGCTCGAACTGATGTAATTCTTCTTGCATAGCTTGAATCCACTCAGGCTCCAGAAATGCTTCATCTACCTTAGTGGGCTCTGTGATAGAGACGAAAGCAAAGTGCCCACAAAAGTTAGATAAATGTGAAGCTTTTGAGCGTGTGAGAGGACCTGGAATGTTGATGTCGCTGATGATTTTCTCAATCCGCAGTTCATTTGCAACACGAGGATGTGCGGGTTGTCGTTGAGGATTTGTATCAACATTTTCTTCAGCACCATTTTCTTCAGGTGCATCAGCATGACGTTCTTCAAGTTCTGGAATGATTTCTTCAACAGATTCTTCGGTAGGAATGACATCCTCAATAGCCTTGAACTTGATAGTTTCCTCTGGTGACTGTTCATCTAACATAGAAGGTAGGTGCTCTCTTTGCGATCCATTAGTTTCATCGAACCGCACATCTATAGTTTCAACAACTTTGTGGCGAACGTTGTTGAAGACTCTGTAGGTGTGCGAGTCCTTTCCGTAACCAAGCATAAAACCCTCATGTGCTTTCGGTGCAAATTTAGAGTTGTGATGGGGATCTCTAATCCAATATTTAGCACCAAAGACTTTGAAATAACTCACATTGGGTTTCTTGTCAGTGAGGAGTTCGTATGTAGTCTTCTTGAAGAATTTGTGAAGATATACCCTGTTGATGATGTGGCACGCAGTATCAATTGCCTCAATCCAGAAACGACGAGGTGTCTTGTACTCATCAAGCATAGTGCGAGCCATCTCAACAAGAGTCTTGTTCTTGCGCTCCACGACGCCATTCTGCTGAGGAGTGTAAGGAGCAGATAACTCATGAGTAATACCAAGTTCATCAAGATAGTCATCAAGACCAGAATTCTTGAACTCAGTTCCAATGTCACTTCTGATGTGCTTGATCTTCACACCAAAGTTGGTTGAAGCCCTCGAGGAAAATCGTTTGAAGACTTCCTGCACCTCATGTTTGTAAGTGACAATATGCACCCATGTGTAACGAGAATAATCATCAACAATAACAAAGCCATATAGAGATGCATCATTTGTAACTGCTGAATAATGATTAGGACCAAAGAGATCCATGTGAAGCAATTCAAATGGTTGAGTGGTAGTCATGATAGTCTTTGCTGGATGTTTGGCCTTGGTCATCTTTCCAACTTCGCACGCTCCGCACAAATGACCCTTGAGGAATTTGACATTCTCAACGCCAATGACATGCTTCTTCTTCGCGAGCGTGTGCAAATTCCTCATGCCGGCATGACCAAGTCGTCGATGCCATAGCTAGCCTTATGAAGCTTTTGCAAGTAGACATACAGCTGGTTGAGGTCCTGTAGAGAAATCAACAATATACAAATCTCCTCTCCTAAAGCCTTCGAAGACTTTGGAATTGTCAGCTTCCATGATCACAACACAACGATACTTGCCAAAGATGATTACCATATCAAGATCACAAAGCATTGAGACTGACATGAGGTTGTATCCTAAGGACTCGACAAGTATCTTTGTCCATGTGTCGATCCTTTGAGATCGCAACCTTACCTAGACCCAATACCTGACTTTTGCCTTTGTCAATGAAGACAATATGCTTCAGATGCGATGGAGATAAGGGAACATCCATCAATAGATTCTTGTCACCAGTCATGTGATTTGTACATCCACTATCGAGGACCCACTCATTGGCTTTGGGTTGATCATCCTGCAGATGAATTAGTGCAACTTATGAACTCATATACTTCATAGCGAAGAATATGACATCGATTTCATCAGATCAATTTCATCAAGCAATAAAACAGATAAAGCAGTATTAGGACGTGAGAAATGAGGATTCATTTCTTCATGATTAGTCTGCGTCCTTTCAGGCAAATTCAGGTCTCCAGCAAATTCTTCAGACGTTTAAGCACGTCTGGAGACCTGACCCTGCATAAGAAATTAGTTCTTTTTCTTCACCACCCACATCTGAAGGGGTGGCAAAGAGTTCATCACTCTACTAGCTCCACACGAGAAAGGTGGCATAGAAGCGAGTCCACTTCGTTTCACATAAGAGGAATTAGGATAAGCATATGAATAAGCAGAGAAATTCTTTGATGACTTATGAACATAATGGTTAGAAGAATAATGCTCATTCATAGCCCTTAGCTCTTCCCTGCGAAACAGAGATGTTAGCACAATGGTGTTCATATGAGGAATTTGATCCACGTGAGGAATTTGGTCCATATGAAGAATTTGATCTGGGGTTCCTATTCTTCACAGGTGGTGTCATGAGGACATTCACCTGAAGACTTTCAAGGCACCTTTTGGGAACCTAGATTTCTTCATAGGGGAACCGTTCCTGCAGTTAGTACCAACATATCTAGCAAAAACTTCACCATTCTGATTCTTGAACAGTTTATAGTTGGAGTCAAATGACTCATTAGCAGAATGGGGAGATTCACATGTAAAGCCAGATAAAGTAGATGGATCTACTAGAGGTTCCTTTGCAGCAACCCATGAGGTTTTGGGATACTGCTCAGGCTTCCAGTAAGTCCCATCAGCGTTAAGTTTCCTCTCAAAGGCAATACCCTCTTTCCTAGGGTTCCTGTTGAGGATCTGCTTTTTAAGCACATCACAAAGAGCCTGATGCCCTTTGAGGCTTTTGTACATGCCTGTCATGTACAATTCCTTCAGCCCTGCATCATCAGTGATACTAGCATTGTCCTCAGATGAGGAATTAGTGATAGCAGAGACATGTGAAGAATTTGTAACATTAGAAGCATTTGAACATTTAGGTGAAGAATTAGCAGATTCTCGTTCAATGCACTTCAAACATGGAGGAACAAATTCTTCCTGAGCAGCGCTGATCTGTTGAGCAAGTGATGAATCGCGCTCCTTCTGAAGATCTTCATAACTTACCCTTAGCTTTTCAAGATCTTGATTTCTTTGAAGAAATTCATAGGAAAGCTTCTCATGATCAGATAAGAGAGAGTTATGATGACTTTGAAGGGTGTCAAACTTAGACTGAAGTCTCTGAAGACTTTCAGCCAAAGCTTTCGACTGATCCATTTCTTCACCCAACATATCATCGCTCTTATTTAGCATGTATTGAACTTTTTCCAAAGCTCTTTGTTGTTTAGTGGCAAGGGAAGCAAGTTTGACATAACTGGGTCCAAATTCATCACCAGATTCAGCATCACTGGACTCGGATAGGTAGCATTCAGTTACCTTAGCACCTTTTGCCATAAAGCATGGTGTAGAAGATGATGATTCTGGTTCGAATGTCATCGCTTTGAGAGATTCCTTGAAGTCCTCAAACCAAGGATCATGACGGGTTCGATGACCTTCATAGACCTCAGAGAGACGGTTCCAGATAAGCTTCACATGATCGAGATGCATGATATTCCTGAACTGATTTTGAGACAGACAGGAGCAAATGACGTCCTTCGCCGTGAGGTTGAGAAGGGTGAACTTGCGAATGTCATCAGCTTCCGCCATCTTGCACAGATCGGTAAGACCAATCTCAGTGACGGTCCACAGCTCGCTGTTCATCGCCATGAGACGCTTCTTCATCATGACCTTCCACTAGGGATACTCGTGACCGTCAAAGATGGGGCATGACACGGTCTTCATTCATGTGGTCGACATAACTAAAAATCCAGGCAGTTAAACCAAAATCACACAGAACAAGAGAGTACCTTTCTCTGATACCAATTGAAAGTGCGTTATATCGACTAGAGGGGGTGTGAATAGGCGATTTTTATGAATTCTTCACTGAGGAATTTCAAGGTGAGGAAATTCCTAAGCGAAGAACTACTTGCAACGGAATAAGTACTCAGATGTATGCATGACATAACATAAACATGGACATCATGGTGAAATGAAAACATATACAGAGTATAGAAAGCGTAAACACAGGATAGCACAGGATGAAGACAAACAGACTGAAGAAATTGAACTGAGGAAATTGAGAAAGTCTTCAGTCAAAGTCTTCAAACAGATATGAACAAGCACACAACACAGTTATGAGGAAATGAAAGAGTTGAGGAAATAGAACCAGTAGGCTTGGTGAAGACAATGATTTGGTAGACCAGTTCCAACTGCCGTGATAGTTGTACGTCTGGTTGGAGCGGCTAGGTATTTAAACCTGAGGACACATAGTCCTCAACGTATTCTCCTTGAGCTAAGGTCACACAGACCTCGCCCAATCACTCGTGGTAAGTCTTCAGATGACTTCCAAACCTTCACAAACCCAGTCACTCGACGATCCACAATTTCCTCTTGGATGCTCTAGACCATGACGCCTAACCGTTTGGAAGAGGCACAGTCTTCAAAGGTAACAAGTGTCGGATCCACGCAGGATCAATCTCTTCAGTGATGCTCAAACACTTTGGGTTTGTAGGTGTTTGGGTTTGGGTTTTCCTCACTTGATGATTTTCGCTCAAAGTCCTCGGAGAATGGGATGCTCTCAAATGACAAGTGTCAGTTTCTCTCGAAGCAGCTAACCAGCTAGTGGTTGTAGGGGGTGGCTATTTATAGCCTAGGGAGCAGCCCGACATGATAAGACATAAATGCCCTTCAATGATATGACCGTTAGGTGGGTAGATATTTTAGGACAGCTGGCGCATAGCACAGCAACGGTCGGAATTTTGAGTATCAAATTCCTCAGGGCTATCATGTTCCTCGCTGTGTAGGCAATCCGCACTGGCGAATTCCTAACTCCTCAGTCAAAACAAATTCCTCAGAGACCTAAAGAACTTCGTCTCTGTCACTAAAGAAATTGACTGAGCTGTATGAGATTTCCAATGGCTTCACTCGAAGGGATTGGTAGGTGTAGGATTTGAGTTGAGCATCATTTGGAAATTTTTCCTTAGTATTTCCTCGATCCCCTTTAACAGTACGGTGTTTCCTATGACTCAAGAAAGAGAAAAAGAAACTACGAAAACAAAAGTCTTCACGCTTCATGTTCCTCGAATGAATGCCAAGTCTTCAAGGTCACACCAATTTCTTCACTTTCAAAGTCTTCAGAAATCCAAAATCTGCAGTCGAAGATATTCATTTTTAGGGGTCGACTTTCTCTGTAAATATCAAACTCCTCATAGACTTATAGACATGTGTACACTCATAAACACATTAGTCCCTTAACCTATAAGTCTTCAATACACCAAAATCACTAAGGGGCACTAGATGCACTTACAACTGCATCGGGGATTGATCTATTTGGCTTGAAGTTTTATGCGCCATGGGTGATGCGCCTGATCAAACTTCATTCCTCTGTTAACTATCAGCCCTCAACGCGCAACCATGTTATATTTATGCCTGAGGTTGATCTGTCAGTTGAAGCCATCTACCAAGAGCCTGCCAAAGAACCCCTATATCTTCATAATGTTGATCGTCAAAGCTTCACGCAACCCATTGAAGGGATCCATGTTCCAAATGCTGCTACTCCTGCCTACCCTCCGGCTGGCAATATGCGTGAGCCACATCGTGCCAACTCTGAAGCCACTGCCAGTGCAATCGCTCAAAGGCCTCAGAAGTGTTCTCGCGTTCTCAATGATCGAGAGCTTCTTGTTGCCTTACATCAGAAGCAGGACAAGCACCGTGACTGGCTCAAGTGTCAGATGTAGAGTATCTTGGTGGACATCAATCACATCAGAAATCTGGCCACCAAGAACTCGTTCTTAGCTCATGAAGCCTGTCGGCGGTCTTGGAAGACTCTCACTCTGCTATGCCCTGAAGAAGATCTTCACGAAGTTGGTTTCAATGAGGGCTTCAAATTTGACTCCAGACCTCCACGCAATGCAAGCTGGCGCCGCACTCCAACTATTGAAGATTCTGAGTATTCATCTTCTGCTGCGACTATTGATGCGCGAGTCGTCGATGAAGAAGACGACGCCACTTCACCGACCATGGCTGCACTGCATCACGACACTGCGTCAGGCCCTTCTGCTCCACCAAAATCCAACGTCGACCCTGCGCCATCATCTGCTCCTTCTGGGAACGAGTAGATGCTCTATGTCTTCACACCTTTTTGGTCATTACTGACAAAAGGGGGAGAAGCATATGAGTTGATAGTCTTCAAGCGGGTCATTATGGGTGGTTGCACTATATTTTGCCAAGTGTTTACAACTCTCGTCTTTTGCTACATTTGGTTCTTCGGGTTGTAACACTTAAACTCGATGGTCGTCTGCTACTTTCCATGCTATGTTGTGTTGCAAAATGATAAATTCTGCATGAAGCCATTCTGCAGACGTCCATTTTCCATTATGCATGTCATTATCTTCGTTATATCTTCATATGCATGATGAATTGTCTTCATAAGTTGAAGAGGATCTCCACAAAGTAAAACCTGCCATGTGCATTTGCATTCAAAAGCAAACTACTTATATGCACATCTTTAGGGGGAGCCTTTTGCTACTTATGAAGACAATGCCTTAATCCTTAAACTTTCACATACTTCTATCCCCGCTGAAAACTTCAACCAGTTTGTCATCAATCACCAAAAGGGGGAGATTGTAAGTGCATCTAGTGCCACCCCTAGTTGGTTTTGGAGTATTGACGACAAACTTGGTTGAGGGACTAATGTGTTTGTGATAATTGCAGGATAACACAGGTAGTAGTCCCTCATTGATTCGGTTTACCTACCAGAGATGACCCCTAAAATTGTGTGAAGACATTGAAGACAATGGTGGTATGTGAAGATATTCACAACGAAGATTATGACTCGAGAAGACATTCACGTGAAGACTATGGAGTGCGAAGACATAGTTGTTTCGTAGTTTCCTTTTCTTCTTTGTTGATTCATAGGAACCACCGCACTGTTAAGTGGGGTCCAAGTGAACAAAGTCAGAGTGACTGATGTGATGCTCAACCAAATCCTATGTCTTCGAGTGAAGACAATGAGAGCAAATCTTATCCAGAGTTGGATGAGTCAGCTTTACTTGTAGCCCAAGTCAAGCTGCCGCGTGTCTTTGAAATCTGACCGTTGGACACTTGTTAGTTCCTTAGTGACCCAGGGTCATTTTGGACAAATTAGGTCGGGTTGCCTCCTGGCTATAAATAACCCACCCCCTACACCATAAATTGGTGGCTGCTCAGAGTTAGTGCACGACTTTTGTCGTTTGAGAGCAACCCACCTCCGAAGCATTTGAGAGAGAGATCCTCGCGAGGACAAAGCCCAAAACACCCAGAGCCAAAGAGTGTTAGGCATCACTGAAGTCTTTCTGTCCGCGTGACCCGAAGACTTGTTACACTTGAGGACTGTGAATCCTCCAGCCGGTTAGGTGTCGTGTTCTGAGCATCCAAGAGTCATTGTGGATCACCGGTGAACGAAGTCTGTGAAGATTTGGAAGTCTACCTTGAAGACTTACCAGAGTGATTGGGCGAGGACTAAGTGTCCTTAGCTCAAGGGGAATAAGGTGAAGACGCGATCTTCTGAGTTAAATCTCAGCCTCCCTAACCAGACATACAGTTGTCACAGCAGCTGGAACTGGTCCAACAAATCCCTGTCCTCACCAAGCAACTGGTTCTATCTCTTACCTCTCTTTACTTACAGTTAGTCTTCGTGAAGTCATTGCCTGCTTGCTTGATCTAATTGACTTCACTGTGTGACGACTATTGTTGTTTGGCTTCATACTATCTTCCATCTCATATCTACTGTTTGTCTTCAAAGCCCCCGTGTTTTGAAGACTTTCATAAAAATCGCCTATTCACCCCCTCTCTAGTCGATAACTAGCACTTTCAAGATTCTTCAACAACAACGCCTCCAGGAAGGAAATGACGCTCAAACGTCGCCGTCACTGGATCCAACCATTAAAGGCCAGATAAGTTTTCTCCTTGAAGAACAAGTCTGAGGACATCCGAGCAATGCCCTCAACAAGGTAACGGCGCAAAAGCATTGTCATTGCCAGGTATAACCAATGCTGGTCAGACCTGTGGTTTTCACCATGGAACTTGAGACCAAGTACTCGAGAAGCACCGCCAAATCAAAGTTATCATGTGTTGTCACCACCACTTTCCGCGTTCCCAACAGCTATAAGCATAGCACGATCTTTATGACGGCACAGCCACCGCGGCTACACAACCAAATCCTCTAAGTCAAGCCGCCATCCATATAATTCATCTCACCGCTGAATGCAAACTGGCCGGAATGAGAGCGGCCAAAACTCATAGAAGAGCCTTTCGGTTGCATCTCGCCAGTGCGAGCCGCTAGCAACAACCATTGGATTTGGATAGAAAAATCCTCACAAAGGTCCACCAATGCGCACCACAATCCACCATTTGAGTGGCCGGCCGTTTCCGCCACAGCCAGGACGAAAAACACCACTTCGCATTGATTGGATGAACCGCCTAGCAGCCAAGCGCCAAGCATCGGCACGCCGATCTGAGTAGCGAGGCGCCAGCACTGCCCACCTTTGGCCGTGTGATCTGCCAGCTGTAAGCATCCTGGGTCGCCCTGGGACGCGGTGCACCAAAGGAGGCGGACGACCCTTATCACCAACGCCGCAGTGCTTAACGATCTAGATAGCCGGAGTAGCAGTGCGCCGGACTCCGAGCCTGTAGGACCTTGACTGCGGGCTGCTGGAGCCTCCACAAAACAAACATTTAGGATGGATGGTCATCTCCACCCAGGCTGTTGCCAAGGCATGACCATGCCGCATCTGGATCGTCGCCCAATCGCTGTGCTTAGATCGCTTGAGCCACTCACGCTGCATGAAGATCGTTGCAGATTCGTCGTGCACCCTCGCGCGCCCTGCAACGCCTTGTGTCGAAGCTGTCGCTTGGAGCCCTGCCACCATCGTCAGCCTCACGGGCTTTGCCCGGCAGCATCGTCCAGCGGCGGTGAGGGAAGAGAGAGAGAGGTGGAGAGGTCGCGGAGAGATTGTATCGGAAGCCGCCCATGTTGTCCATCTGGATGACGCAGGGGCGGTTGCCTACTGCTACACAGGGTCTTGGCTAATATGAGCCCCTATATGTCTCTGGACGCGTTCACGGACATGAGTCGGTCTCTCCGTGCAACCGCATCCTTTATCTTTAAAATCTCGAATTCACGTGCACGTCAATACTTTGGCACTTGATGATGTGTTGCGCAATTTTGCACAACATGATTGTGGAGGATGAGGGAAGTCCGGAGAACATGTCCGCCTCCTGGAACAAGATGAAGAGCATCTTATAAACTTTCTAGAGATGCATCGACAACTTTGAAATCAACAGGTGCATGTTATGAACATGTTTCACTACAATGGCGCGCTCGAAGCTGAATACGTGCGATGATGCAAGGCATGGCTTTAGCAACAGAACACACCGAGCTTCAGGTCATCTTGCAGTCGGACTCATCTACGCCCCCATCTATCTTCAGAGATGATTCGCTTGCCCGTTCTTCATATGGTCATCCTGTTGCATCGGAGATCAAAGCCCTGAAAGAGACTCAGGAGTTTACTCCATAAAAGCTTCATCATAGTCAGTCAAAATAAAAATACTGTAGTAAATTGTCTGGTGAGACACCGAGGAATTCTCGTCTCTTGGTCTATTATCCATTTTTGCTTCTGTTATTAGTAGTACCACACAAAGACAGCGACCAGCTCATCTCGTCCAAATCATACCCCCGCTTCCGGAGATTCACCACCCTCTCCACCTACCGCTTCTTGGCACTTTCTCATGCGTCGCGCCGGCGTGTCAAGCTAGCCACACATGCCAAGTGGTGCCACTGCGCTCAACGACCAGACCCTGCTTCGCTGACTCGTCCACGGACGCGTTGGGTGTTTCCGGGTCTCAACCGCAGCATGTGCTCTCGTCCTTTTCTTTCCTCCTCCGCGACCAGCCGGCGCGTACGTGGTCTCCGACACTTCCGCCCTTCTGCGTCAGCGCTTGGTGAAACTCTCAACTCCGTACGTTGTATGCAAGCTGGACTGCTGCACTCCCCGGAACAGACAGTTCGTTCGGCAGTTCCCGGAAAATACGTGCAAAAAATTCGTTCTTCGTTACACTTTGTATATGCCATTCAGGATCCACGATACGGGAGACACGTATCAGTAAGTACTACTAGTTGCGACTGCATCTTTCTTTTCCGGAGAGAAAGAAAATATTACCGTGTTGCGACAGAGCTCATGTTACGCATGCACCATATGGTGTGTACCATGTTCCAAAAATTCCTGTCCGGGGCAGAGCTGTTTGAATTGATGGCCATTCCAGTACTCCACAGCTCTGTCGCTATTAGATAGTACATACAGTACTGCGTACACACAAAATCTACGAAAATTGTCCCTCTTTGGCCGTTCTCACCAACGATCAAACCCGCGTAGCCGCTGACACTATATTGGCGACAAGAACCGAGCTGATCTAGACAATTCAACTCAATGACCTGAATTAATTATTATTAGTTTTTACTAAAGCTGGCTTGAACTTCAAGAAGTTACCAGAAGAATCGGCTTTAAAAGTAAGAAGAGAATTGTTACTATTGCACTGTCAAAAGGTACTGCATTCTTTCGAATATGAATCCAACAATATAAATTTCGTGACATGTAACTTATATTTTATTTGTCAAATCTATTGTCAAAATTTAAAACAAACACAAAAGGAATCAATAAATCCGGACTGAGGGAGTAAGTTTTAGCTTACATTTTACTACCTCTGTATGGGTTTACTAGCCCCCCTTGTATTTTTTTGTCATATTTTGAAGATAACTTTAACTGATAAAAGTACCACAAATAATATTGATAGAAACTACATTCAATTACAAATTTAGCAATATAATTTTGATGACACAATATTTTGCTACTCAAATATGTGGTCAAATTTGACTAAAATACGATGGGAACTAATAAACTTAGACTAAGGTAGTAACGGCAAATTTGAGTTCATATCTCAAAAGGTAGTTGTTCTAACAGCAAGTACCCGCCACCCAACACATTTGGAAAGGTTACTGCACAAAGTATCCCTTCGCCAATTATAACACAAATTGTTTTTTTTTGTTTTACATTACAATCAAATTAATGAGGCGCCCACTTGAAGAAGCCTCTATAAAATACATTTCCACCGACGTGTGTCGCAACCACCCGCTTGCCTGAGTGGAGGTCCATCCCAAGAAGGTGCGGATGGCCACCAAGGACGGGCTATTTATGCGGCCCATGACCATGTAGACATGAATGTAGTCATCGGTGCATTGTTAACCAGAATTGGGAAAGACTGAAAACACCGCCGTTGTCGCTAGGCAGCCACACTCTCAGGTTCTAGCAGTAGCAGCCGCCCGGAGATCGCATGTCACTGCCGAAGGCTGACGGAGTGGCGACCTCCTCGGCGGTGCCATCATCGACCTATGCTATTGAGACTTCGCTCAGCTACCGGTTTCTAAGTAGGCAAGAAGGAAAAAGAGATGAATGGGAAGTAGGAGGCGGCGGGTTTAGGGTTTGTGTTGGAAGGCGGCCAGGGGGAGGTGTCTTCTCTCTCCACACTGTTTCCTTTATGGACAGAAAACATTTCCCCCCTTTTTTTAGTGCGTTCGCATTTGTTTGCGTGTAGCAATCCTATGAAGTTCAAGTGTTTAACAAACAATTAATCATCACCTACTCCACGTAAAATTTGTCCTAAGTAGAAAAAGCTGATTGACGATGATATGGCACTCTTTGGACACGCCCTTCGAAAAGCACTCCATTTTGCCATCATTAGTTAAGAGCTGCAACCTCCCGTAGCGGCTCCTCATCAGCGACGTGAATCACCTTGTCCTCGATCAAAGATACTAGTACCATATCAACGACTAACGAGTTTTGTTGCTGGTGCAGTCTTGTTGAGTCTCAAACAATGTGAACCGGGAGCTTCGCAGCCCCTTCCGTTGCATAACTCTAACCACTCTTTAGTGTACTCGCACTCGCACCACGCCTAATGAACCCTTTCAGTTATTAAAGCTGGTTAGCCTGCCTAATTAAATCCCATTCAAAACCATGCGGCCCAAATGCTTTCCCCACGCGGCTCTCGCGCTCTCGCTCTTGATATATAACCACGCGCCCGAGGAAGAAGCAACCTCTTTCGTAGCAGCACCTGTTTTATCCACCACGACCTCTTCTCCTCCGATCCCACAAGAGAGCCGAGCGAGGACTCGCTCGACCCCAGCCGCCATTGATGGCTCGTGCCACCTCCGCAGCGCTCGCGCTGCTCATCTTCCTCCTCTGCCGGCACGCCCACGCCGACGCGGGCACGACGCTGTCGCAAGGGCAGTCGCTGGCGGGCAACGAGAAGCTCCTGTCAGCCAACGGCGCCTTCTCGCTCTCCTTCTTCTCCCCGCGCGGCGGCGACGGCTCGCGGGTGTACCTGGGCGTCATGTTCGCCAGGGCCGCGGAGCCGACCGTGCCGTGGGTGGCCAACCGCGACGCGCCGGTGCGCGCCACGGCCCCGTCCTACTCCGCCACCGTCACGGACTCCGGGGACCTCCGGGTGCTGGAGGGGGAGCGCGTCGTGTGGCGGACCAACACGACCTCGTCGGCGGGGAACTTCACGCTGACGATCCAGGACACGGGGAACCTCGTGCTCGCCGGCGGCAGCGGCGCGCAGGCGGTGCAGCTGTGGCAGAGCTTCGACCACCCCGCGGACACCTTCCTCCCCGGGATGAACATCACGCTGGCCCGGCGCGGCGGCGCCGTCGTCAGGCAGACGCTGTTCCGGTCGTGGAGGAGCCCCGACGACCCGGCCCCCGGGAACTTCACGCTGGGGCAGGACCCGCTGGGCTCGGCGCAGCTCTTCATATGGCGCCGCGGCCAGGACGGCAAGGACGTGACGCACTGGAGGTCCGGGCAGTGGGCCAAGGGCAGCTTCGTGGGCATCCCGTATCGGCCGCTCAACCTCTACGGCTTCCAGCTCTCCGGCGACCCGTCCCAGAGCAACGGCCTGTTCTACACCTTCCAGCGCTTCAACTCCTCGCAGTACAGGTTCGTGCTCCAGCCCAACGGCACGGAGACGTGCTACCAGCTTGTGGACGCCACCGGCGCCTGGGAGGTCGTCTGGTCGCAGCCGACGATGCCGTGCCAGGCCTACAACACGTGCGGCCCGAACGCCGAGTGCTCCGCCGCCGACCACTGCACCTGCCTCAGAGGTTAGACGGCATTCCGATCATGTAGAAACTTGCCACATTACTCCCCATGGACGATCGCTCAACTCCGTTGGTGCAAACTCGCAGGTTTTGAGCCGAAATCCGAAGAGGAGTACAGCAACGGGGTGTGGACGCAGGGGTGCGTGAGGAGCAGCCAGCTGACCTGCAGCGAGAGGAACGTGAGCATGAGCGGCAGCGACGCGTTCGCCGTCCTCTCCGGCGTGAAGCTGCCGGACCTGGCGGCGTGGGAGTCGGCGGTCATCAGCGCGGACGCGTGCAGGCAGTGGTGCCTGGCCAACTGCACGTGCAACGCGTACAGCTATAGCGGCGGCACCGGGTGCCTGACCTGGGCCCACGAGTTGGTGGACGTCTACCAGTTCCCCAGCGGACAGTTCCCCAACGGACAAGGGTTTGACCTGCACATCAAGGTCCCGGCTTCTCTATTAGGTAAGCTCATCAACGTTGATGATTTGTTAACCTTTGAAGTTCTAAATTGGGTTTAGAAAACTGCAGCTAGGAAACTTCTCGGTTGTTGAGGAAATGTCGATAAACGCTTAGACTGTAGAAATTGTTGTTTTTGTTGTGTGCTTGTGGCAAGACTTGCACGACTGATTTGGGTTGTTACAACCCGAAAATCCAACCCACTGAATTCGGCCTAGTAATATAAGTAAACAATGATATTGGGTTCCTTGTCAACGAGGCACGCGACCCCAGCCGTGTTGAAAACAATTCTAAATACGAACAAACACAAGGGAATCTTTGGGTTTAGGAGGTAGCCAGTGTAGATGCATACAAAGTTGTGTGGATGCATGCACAGTGGTTGGGGTCTCCTTGACCTCCGCCCTGTGTAGTCAGTCCACGGAATAAAATTCACTGGAACATGTAGTCGGGTAGGAGATGGTTGCCAACTTGGACCAGCAAACAGTTACCGTCAAGGGTGAAAACAACCAGGCTGCTCTGCCGTTCAGATGACCTTCGCCCCCCATTTCGTATGCTTTTATCCGCTGTAGTTGTTCGGTAGTAACGCATTAAGGCAGCTAAAAGGGTTACTTTGAATATTCGAAGCCCTGCAAGAAGAAGGAAACGAATATAACTTGTGAACATATGCAAGCTGACTTTGTTTCGATCTTTCAGTCGGCTTAAAAGATTTCCCCGAAAACGACGTATGCTGAATGTTTTCACCAACTAGCACATTTTCATGAAAAATGACCTAACATGGTCGGATCTTTCATTATCTAGTGATATGGATGAAGCCGGCCGTGAGGTGGATAGTTTAGTTAGGTTCTCTCGCGAATAATACAATATATTGCAAGTAGCACAAATGGAACATGTGAAATAAACCAAGCTTAATTTGACCACGCAGGCCAACATGTCTGACCATATTTGGTGGTTTTTATATTGACCTGATCTGAATGCACGTGTGGCTTGGCCAGATTACACGCGCACAGTTTGCAACTTTAGGAGAACCTCGATCAATCATTAAAGTTTTCTTCTGATGTGATAGGGTCGGTTCATAGATAGTAGTACTGTTCCATAATCCTTTGCCACTGCAGACGAAAATGACCCATTTGACTGACAATTGGACATGGCTGATCATTTTTTACCTGGGCAGATTCAGGCTCCAAACGGAGGACAAGGATTATCGTTAGCGTGGTGATCGTCCTGGCGGTTGTACTGGCCGCATGCGGCTTCCTCCTGTGGAAATGCAGAAGAAGAATCAGAGGTGCGGATCTCAAGATTTCAGCAATTTGCAGGCAAATTTCTTCTAGTACGTAGTACAAGACAGGCTAATTTGGTTCATGTAATCTCGTGCAGAGAAACTCGGCGTCCGTGGCGGGAAAAAGAGGGCGGGAGCCGCGCTGATGCTGCGCCCTGCTACGATGAAAGCCAAGCATGACCTCTCAGGGCCGAAGCAGCCCGATCAGGAGGTGGCGGAGAACGGCGACGGCTGCGAGCTGCCGATGTTCACCCTGGAGACCCTGGCGGCGGCCACCGGCGGCTTCAGCGAGGCCAACAAGCTCGGGGAAGGAGGGTTCGGCCTCGTGTACAAGGGCAGCCTCCCCGGCGGCGAGGAGGTGGCGGTGAAGCGGCTGTCCAGGAGCTCCGGGCAGGGGTGCCAGGAGTTCAAGAACGAGGTGACACTCATCTCCGAGCTGCAGCACCGCAACCTGGTGAGGATCCTGGGCTGCTGCATCCATGGCCACGAGAAGATGCTGGTGTACGAGTACATGCCCAACAAGAGCCTCGACGCCTTCCTCTTCGGTATGCATTGCATCTATCTCATTTGTCTAGTGTGGTGTTCGCTTTCTTGGGCCAACTCTGACGATGTGGTGGTACGGTGGCGATCGGATCAGATCCGGCGAGGCGAGGGCTGCTGGACTGGAAGACGAGGCTCCACATCATCGAAGGGATCGCGCGGGGGCTGCTGTACCTCCACCGGGACTCGAGGCTCCGCGTGGTGCACCGCGACCTCAAGGCCAGCAACATCCTCCTGGACCACGAGATGAACCCCAAGATATCCGACTTCGGCATGGCCAGGATCTTCGGCGGCGACAAGAACCAGGAGAACACCAACCGCGTCGTCGGCACACTGTGAGTACCATTGCTTGCAGCCAGAAACCATCAATGGCAGAATGTTGAAACTTTGCTGAAATTTTGCTACGACGTGTCACCAGAGGCTACATGTCGCCGGAGTACGCGATGGAGGGCCTGTTCTCGGTGAGGTCCGACGTGTACAGCTTCGGCATCCTGATCCTGGAGATCATCACCGGCCAGAAGAACAGCAGCTTCCACAACATGGAGGGCTCGCTCAACATCGTAGGCTACGTAAGCGTCTCACACTGATTCTCATCAGTAATGCGTCAGCACTGTTCTGTTCTTCTTCTTCTCTGATGAGACAGAGTGACCTTTGTGGCTGACCTGCTTTGGTCTCGGGTGCAGGCGTGGCAGATGTGGAACTCGGACAAGGGGGAGCAGCTGATCGACCCGTTGATCCGGGCGTCGAGTTCGCCGTCGGCGGCGCGGGAGGCGCTCCGGTGCGTCCACATGGCGCTGCTGTGCGTGCAGGACCACGCCGGAGACCGGCCGGACATCCCGTACGTGGTGCTGGCGCTGGGCAGCGACAGCTCCGTGCTGCCGATGCCGAGGCCGCCCACCTTCACGCTGCAGTGCACGTCGTCGGACAGGGACAGGTTCAGGGGGAAGGCCGGCGACGAGTCCTACTCCGCCTGCGACCTCACCGTCACCATGCTTCAAGGGAGGTAGTCGTCCATGCTGGGTAGGGACATGTCGTGTGAAACTTGTGCCGGGCGATTCCGCTGCTTGTAGAGATTGTTTCCGTTTGCTCTCTGTACATGGCGCAAATTTTGTAACACTGTGTTCTTTGGCAGGCTTAAAACTAGTCTAGTCGATCGGCATGGTAACAGCCAACTGTACATATGACAGGCTCAGGGAGTCATTTAATCTGTTTGCATTTTCTTTTGAATAGAGTCGAGGTAAATTCACAGCGACGTGCTTAAAAGGCATCGCAGCTATGTACCGCCAAGCTATATGCTGCCATGTTTTAATTTTCAAAAAATAGAACAATTGTAAATGTGCATGGTGGGCCAATATCCAGTGCCCTGAGGAACCCCCTAGGACTTAACACCGACTAAGTAATTTTACCGGAGCCGGGATATATCGGTGCTGGATCCACCCTTCGTCCATTTCGCCAAGATCCGCGGCAGCTTTTGTGAGGAGAAAGGACACTTGCATGCATGGTACATATATTATCCCTCGCTCTCTCCCCACGCAAGACCTTCATTTAATTCTTTGGAAAAAAATTGGATGATAAATATGCTTTGAATCTAAACTCTGTTTTTGAAAAAAATGATATATTTGAATTCAGGGAAACAAGACCTTTGAAACAATACCGATCTTGGATATATTTTGAACAATTTGAGTTTTCCAGTTTTCATATTTCAATTCTAGTTGTATTTCACAAACATCAGTTTCACACATTGAATAAACAACTTGACAAACACATTGAAATATGTTTCATGTATTTCATAAATACCAGTCATATATTTTAAATAATCATTTGAACGTATTTGAAATAACCCATTTAACATATTTCCACACACCAAAAAAACAATTTCAGGAAAATGATTTCAGTCATTTAAAAAATATCAGATAAGAAAACAAAGTTCACTCGTTCCAAAAATAGATTTCACTAATTTCAGAAAACACATTACACTCATTTCCAAAAAGATATATTTCACTCATTTCAGAAAACACATTACGCTCACTCAATTGAAATACTATACTATATTTCATCATTTAAAAATTGATTTCACTCATTAAAAAATATATCTCAAAACTAATTTCACTCATTTTAGAAAACACATTACGCTCAATTACATTATTAGATTTCACTCATTTAGAGAACACATTACACTCACTCAATTGTAATAATATGTTTCGCTCGTTTCAAAAAACTGATTTCACTCATTCCAAAAGATAGATTTAACTCATTTCACTAGTTTCAGGAAACAAATTACACTCATTTACAAAAGATATATTTCACTCATTTCAAAGAATATAATTCCACTCATTCCAAAATCAGTATTTCACTAGTTTGAAAAAACACATTTCACTGATTCGGAAAGCTGATTCACTCTTTACAAAAAAAAAAATTCTCTAATACTAATTTCACTTCGTATTTATGAAATACCTTGAAACGTATTTCACTCATCAAAAAATCAGTTTCAAACATTGAAATAGAAAGTTTCACAGAACAATGGATAAATTTCATTTTTTTTCAAGTATCTTATTTCTCACATTTCACTCATTTCAGAAAATGCATTACACTCACTCAACTAAAATATTATATTCCACTTGTTTCAAAGAACTGATTACATTGATTACAAAAGATAGATTTCACTCATTTCTAGTTTCAGGAAAAACACATTACAGTTACTAACTTGAAATAACAATGTCACTTGTTTCAAAGATAGATTTCACTCGTTTCACTAGTTTCAGAAAAACACAATACATTCACTAAATTGAAATAACGTCACTTGTTTCAAAGATAGATTTCACTTATTTTTAAAACTGATTGGAAATAATCAGCTTAATATTTTTTTAACAGTTTGTCTAATTCACATCTAGATGGGATGTCACATCTAAGCTCTCATAAATAACACAACAACAAGGAAAAAAACCTGGGACAAAAAAATAGAACACAAATATAGTGGACAGAAGGTTAGATGTGACCTAATTATGTCACATCTAGATGTGTCCTAGACAAACCATTTTTTTAAATAACTAGTTTCACATTTTTCAAACAAAAAGTTTCACATATTTTGCACTGAAATATGTTCCATATACATGAAAAACAAAATTTCCCCATTTCAAAGAACTTATTTCACTTATTTTAGAAAACTGATTTCACTCATTTGAAACGTTGAAATTTAATCATGTTTAAATGTATTCAAGATTGATCTTGTTCTAAAGGTCTTGGCGCCGGGAGTTCAAATGTATAAAATGTTTCTAAAATGGGATTATAGTTTTAAATATATGAACGAATGAAATTGCTAATGAGAAAATAAAAGGCATGATTTAATCTCGCATGCGGATGCACCTTTACGTGAACCAGAAGAGATAATGGATTAGGCATGCATCTAAGTATTACTTTATCACTGACATCGGCCTGCCATCTGACGTGACATAATGTTAAATACACCATGCTCTTTGGGAATACACTAATATACCTGAGATGTGGGCCAGCAAAGCGCACGTATCGCAAAATGGACGAATGGCAGATGGTTAGTCGGTACCTCCAGCCACTGGTAAAAAGGAGTTTGCGGACGTAACACCGCCAGTAGCCCATGAATGGGTCCATGAACTTGGCCACTTCCGGGTTGAGGCAGAGATGTTCCAGTCGGGACACCAACACAATCTGGCCTCTTCGCTTCTCGCTAGAGCCACAAAGCCGACGTCATTCCTGGGGGCTCGAAACATTACCGGTGTGCTTGTGTTGAGGTGACGCGTCTAGGCAAGGAGGTAAAGCGTCTCTCCGACTACATGATGATAATGGTGGATGTGATGATCACATGACTAGATAGGAGGGTGCAACCCCTCAAAGTAAGGGAGCATCTGATGTTCAAATATACCTGCGAGGGAGATTGTACGCGGACTCTGTCCGGATTCTTCGAGAATAGGTAGATCCGCTGGAATGATATCTTCAATCCTGAAGGGGAAAACCTCCAGTATTACAGGGGAGCTTTGGTTTCTGGGCTTCTTGGGTGAGCGCCCTTCAAACAACATCGATATTATTCTTCGGCGTTTACCTTTCTACCTTGATCCTTTTTTGGTCCTTAGACTCCGGCCTTCCTTTTTCCTTTTTTAGTGCTTCTCTGGCTATGTCTCCTCTCCGCGCAGCCCGAGGATCCATTGACCAGGACAACGATGATACCAACAACGGGCACGAGGTTGATGGCGTCGGCCATGACGAGGACGAGATCGGCAATGAGGAGGATGATGACCCGACTGCTATCCCGAAGGACGGAGACAATAACATCAGAATAAGAGAGCAACCATTTCAGCTTTCTAATAGAATCAATCTTAGGATCAAAAAAGAGAAATAATCAAAGGGCACCAATTTATAAGAGCTACTAGATTTAAACATAAGGCCCATTTCAGATTTCTATTACAATCAACCAGCTATCAGTTTTGGAGAAGACAACCGAGGGAGATCTGGATTCGGGGGTCCTCAGGTGTCCGGCCTACTCAAGCATGGGCCAGGTTGATGGGCCGTGAAGATAGAACGGAAGATTGGTCCCCGTGTTCGGGTAGGACTCCTGGATGTGTGGAGGGCAAGATTGGAGTCCGGATGTATTGTTTCCTTCCCTTGTAAACCGCCTCTGTACCCCTCCGGTGTATATATAAGCCGGAGGGTTTGGTCCTTGGAGATCATCAGAATTCATATAGGCTAGACATCTAGGGTTTAGCCATTACGATCTCGAGGTAGAGCGGCTCTTGTAACCCCTATATTCATCAAAGTCAATCAAGCAGGAAGTAGAGTTTTACCTCCATTAAGAGGGCCTGAACCTAGGTAAACATCGTGTCCCCTTTGTCTCCTGTTACCCTCGATCCTCAGACACACAGTTCGAGACCCCCTACCCGAGATCGGCCGGTTTTAACACCGACATTGGTGCTTTCATTGAGAGTTCCACTGTGTCGCCACCAGAAGGATCGATGGCTCGCCTTGTCATTAATGACGATATTACTTCTGGAGGGCCCCTAACTCCAGGCCAGGTCCTCCAGCTTGGCCGGTTTACCATGGGCGCCCGCTCGACCATCAAGCCTATGGTGGCCCCCACAATCGCCAAACACCATCCTCATGTCATCCTCGAACACTCCGAAAAGACGGATCCAGCAGATGTCTCGTCCTTGAACGAGCTGCTAGATCGCATCGCCGCCCTGGGGGTCGCAACAGACTATGACCGGATTGGGCTTAAACCCGATCAGAGGGAAATCAAGTCCCGCCGGTTACCCATCTGGTAGCGGTTGTTGAGGAATGAGCTGAGAACGCCTCTCCCCCTAAGTTAAACACCAGCTATGTTCGGATTTCCGAACCCTGCGAGCCGGATACCCATCCTCGAGAAGAGACCTCATGTCTTCCGAATACAGGATCGGGCATCATGTCCGAAAGTCTTCAGGACCTTACTGATCCTGAACTGATGAACTCAGAGATTCTTCAAACTCCGGATCCAATAGTGGGTCAGGGTTCGGATTTCAGCCCGCCCACCCAGCACAAGCAATATTCCCCAAGCAATTCAGGTCCTCCAGACGTATGTGACCTAATGTATATACGACAGCAACCTCAGGAAACGGTCCATCACTTCTGGGCCAGGTTCCTCGTTAAAACAAGATTAAAGATTGCTGCGACAACGATGCGGTCTCAGTTTTTTGCCGCAACTATACGGATGAGGGAATCCTTAATGCCCTCAAACGCCACCGCATTCTACACTTTGCAGATTTGGCACACATAGTACAAAAGTACTGCGCAATGGAAAGTGCCTGGAAAGCCCAGACAGCCCGGTGGGAACCTCCAGCCTTTAAGCAGCCCACCGGGCGGGCAAAAAGGGTGCACCCTTACGGGGCACCCGATCATCAGCCTACTGACAAGAAAATCAAGCCCTTCATGGGACATAGAACTGTCCTCGACGAATTGCTTGACAAGCCCTGTCAAATACACACAACGCTGAATACCGAACGAACACATAGCCTTCGGGCATGTTGGGTACTCCGGCAAGTGGCTAAGAGCGGCGAGGCCATCCTCACCAACACTACCCCAGAAAAGCACTTGTCAGAGGATGACGATCTCAATGTCTTTACGGTCTTCAAGACGTTTTCTTCAAATAATCAGTGCAAAAGGGCGCTCCGCGACCTCGCCGAAGTTAACCAAGTAGCCGCAATAAATCCTTGGAACGATACGGCAATAAATTTTACCGCCGACGACGAACCAAGGGCCCGACCCATCCGAGCACCAGCCGCCTTGGTCTTAAACCCAATTGTGGATGGCTTTCGACTTACCAAAGTGCTCATGGACGGCGCCAGCAGACTAAACCTCATTTACGAAGACACGCTCAATAAAATGCAAATGGACAAGAGTCACATCGAGCAAAGCAGTACCACCTTTCGAGGCATTACCCCCAGCCGAGAAGCACGGTGCTCGGGGAAAATCAAACTTGATGTAGTATTCGGCACGCTGGAGAACTACAGGTCCGAAGAATTACTCTTCCACCTGGCACCTTTCAATAGTGGATATCACGCCCTGTTGGGGCGAGACGCCTTCACACGCTTTCAGGCCATACCCATTACGGGTATATGAAGCTCAAAATGCCAGGGCCTAATGGAGTCATCACTATCACCGGTGATCCGGACCGAAAACAAAACTGCATCCTTGGCCCTCGAGGCACTATCCGAGGCCCTCGCGGCCGAGGATCTAACCACTCCGCATTCCATAGTGGACAAAGACGATGTAATCCTCGATAAGAGGCCCAAGTCCACTTCTTTCAAGCCAGCAGATGAAATACAAACTTTGCTAGCACTGACCACTTCGAATGGACGGATGCGGCTATAGCTGGACTGGAAGAAATACTAACTTTGCTAGCAAGCAACCCAATCCTTACCGCACCAAGTGTTGGTGAACCTATGTTGCTTTACATATCTGCGACTCACCACATGGTGAGCGTCGTACTCGTCGTCGAACAAGAGGAAGACGAACGCAAATTCCCACTCCAGAAACTAGTATACTATGTATCGGCGGTCCTTACACCATGCAAATCCCGATACCCACACTATCAAAAGATAGCATATGCGGTCTTCATGGCATCCCGGAAGCTGCGGTAGTACTTTCAAGAGTGTTCGATCACGGTGGCATCCGAAGTACGACTCAATGACATCATAAATAATCGGGACGCCACCGGCCGCATAGCCAAATGGGATATCGAGCTCTTACCATTTGAAATAACATACAAGCCACGCCAAGCCATTAAATCTCAGGTGTTGGCCGACTTTGTCGCTGAATGGACGGAGGCCAAGCTCCCTAAAGAGTACAACACATACTCCAACTGGGTAATGTACTTCGACGACTCTAAAATGTTAGCCGGACTGGGGGCTGGTGTCATCCTCACATCCCTGATACGTCTCCGTCGTATCTACTTTTCCAAACACTTTTGCCCTTGTTTTGGACTCTAACTTGCATGATTTGAATGGAACTAACCCGGACTGACGTTGTTTTCAGCAGACTTTCCATGGTGTTATTTATGTGCAGAAACAAAACTTCTCGGAATGACCTGAAACTCCACGGAACATCTATTTGGAAAATAAGAAAAATACTGGAAGAAAAATCCACGTCAGGGGGCCAACACCCTATCCACGAGGGTGGGGGCACGCCCCCCTGGGTGCGCCCCTACCTCGTGGGCCCCCTGACGCTCCACCGACCTCAATTCCAACTCCATATATTCACTTTCGGGGAGAGAAAATCAGAGAGAAGGATTCATCGTGTTTTATGATACGGAGCCGCCGCCAAGCCCTAAAACCTCTCGGGAGGGCTGATCTGGAGTCCGTTCGGGGCTCCGGAGAGGGGAATCCGTCGCCGTCATCATCATCAACCATCCTCCATCACCAATTTCATGATGCTCACCGCCGTGCGTGAGTAATTCCATCATAGGCTTGCTGGACGGTGATGGGTTGGATGAGATCTGTCATGTAATCGATTTAGTTTTGTTAGGGTTTGATCCCTAGTATCCACTATGTTCTGAGATTGATGTTGCTATGACTTTGCTATGCTTAATGCTTGTCACTAGGGCCCGAGTGCATGATTTCAGATCTGAACCTATTATGTTTTCATGAATATATGTGAGTTCTTGATCCTATCTTGCAAGTCTATAGTCACCTACTATGTGTTATGATCCGGCAACCCCGAAGTGACAATAATCGGGACCACTCCCGGTGATGACCATAGTTTGAGGAGTTCATGTATTCACTATGTGCTAATGCTTTGTTCCGGTACTCTATTAAAAGGAGGCCTTAATATCCCTTAGTTTCCATTAGGACCCCGCTGCCACGGGAGGGTAGGACAAAAGATGTCATGCAAGTTCTTTTCCATAAGCACGTATGACTATATTCGGAATACATGCCTACATTACATTGATGAATTGGAGCTAGTTCTGTGTCACCCTATGTTATGACTGTTACATGATGAACCGCATCCGGCATAATTCTCCATCACCGATCCAATGCCTACGAGCTTTTTACATATTGTTCTTTGCTTATTTAATTTTCCGTTGCTACTGTTACAATCACTACAAAACCCAAAAATATTACTTTTGCTACCGTTACCGTTACTTCCATATTACTTTGCTACTAAATACTTTGCTGCAGATACTAAGTTATTCAGGTGTGGTTGAATTGACAACTCAGCTGCTAATACTTGAGAATATTCTTTGGCTCCCCTTGTGTCGAATCAATAAATTTGGGTTGAATACTGTACCCTCGAAAACTGTTGCGATCCCCTATACTTGTGGGTTATCAAGACTATTTCTGGCGCCGTTGCCGGGGAGCATAGCTCTATTCTTTGAGTCACTTGGGATTTATATCTGTTGGTCACTATGAAGAACTTGAAAGATGCTAAGACAACAATTTATCCCTCAACTACGAGGGGAGGTAAGGAACTGCCATCTAGCTCTGCACTTGATTCACCTTCTGTTTTGAGTAAGCTTGCGACACCTAAACCTGCTTCTGCTATTCGTTCTGATATGTCGCATGTTATTGATGATGCCACTTCTGCTATGCATGATACTTATGATGAAACTACTTCTATGCTTGATACTACTGTGCCACTTGGTGAATTTCTTGATGAACAACTTGCTAGGGTTAGAGAGAAAGAAATTATTGAAACAGATAATATTGATGAAAGTGATGATGAAGACTCTTCCCCTAATAAATATGAATCGCCTGTTGTTCCCGAGGGTTATGTTTTTGAAAGGAAGCTGCTTTAGCTATTTTAGCTTGCAAAGATAGATATTAGCTCAAGAGGTTATTAGCTAAATGGAAGCAGCAATCTCTTAATGCTAGAATGAAACCTGACCCTGCTTTTGCTACTTCACCTATCCGTGTTACTGATAAGGATTATGAATTCTCTGTTGATCCTGATATAATTACTTTGGTTGAATCTGATCCTTTTCATGGCTATGAATCTGAAACTGTTGTGGCACATCTTACTAAATTAAATGATATAGCCACCTTGTTCACTAATGATGAGAAATCTCGCTATCTTTATATCCTTAAAATATTTCCGTTCTCATTAAAGGGTGATGCTAAGATATGGTTTAATTCTCTTGATCCTGGTTGTGTGCGTAGTCCCGAGGATATGATTTATTACTTCTCTGCTAAATATTTCCCTGCTCATAAGAAACAAGCTGCTTTAAGGGAAATATATAATTTTGTGCAAATTGAAGAAGAGAGTCTCCCACAAGCTTGGGGGAGGCTTCTCCAATTACTTAATGCTTTGCCTGATCACCCTCTTAAGAAAAATGAAATACTTGATATCTTTTATAATGGACTAACCGATGCTTCCAGAGATTACCTGGATAGTTGTGCTGGTTCTGTTTTCAGGGAAAGAACACCGGACGAAGCTGAAATTATATTGAATAATATGTGGACAAATGAAAATAATTGGACTCTTCCTGAGGCAGCTCCTGAGCCAATTCCTGAGCCTATTCCTAAACCAACTCCGAAGAAGAGAGGTGTTCTATTTCTCAGTCCTGAAGATATGCAAGAGGCAAAGAAATCTATGAAGGAAAAAGGTATAAAAGCTGAAGATGTTAAGAATTTACCTCCTATTGAAGAAATACATGGTCTTAATTTACCGCCTGTTGAAGAAACATATGATCTTAATCCTCCACCTATTGAAGGATCTCATGGTCTTGATAACCCGACACAGGTAGTAAAGGTAAATTCTTTCTATAGATTTGATGAAGGTGATATTCCTCACTATAAGTCTGCTAGACAATGCTTAGAAGAGTTTGATAATTTTATTGTCAAACAAGAACACTTCAATGCTTATTTTGGTAGACAATTAAAACAAAATGCTTATATGATTGAACACTTGGGTGATTATATGTCTAGAGTTAAAGCTGAACTTAAACTCATTACTAAACATGCTTCTATGGTTACCACTCAAGTAGAACAAGTACTTAAAGCTCAAAATGATTTGCTCAATGAATTAAATATTAAGAAACATGATTATGCTGTTAGAGTGGCTACTAGAACTGGTAAAATGACTCAGGAACCTTTGTATCCTGAAGGCCATCCTAAGAGAATTGAGCAAGATTCTCAGAGAAATAATCTAGATGCACCTAGTACTTCTAAAAAGAAGAAAAAGAAAAATGATAGGACTTTGCCTGCTTCTAGTGAACCTATTGCTGAAACACCTAAGAATCCAAATGATATTTCTATTTCTGATGCTGAAACACAATCTGGTAATGAACACGAACCTAGTGATAATATTAATGAAGATGTTCATGATGATGCTCAACCTAGCAATGATAATGATGTAGAGATTGAACCTGCTGTTGATCTTGATAACCCACAATCAAAGAATCAACGTTATGATAAGAGAGACTTCGTTGCTAGGAAACATGGTAAAGAAAGATAACCATGGGTTCAGAAACCCATGCCTTTTCCTCCCAAACCATCCAAGAAAAAGGATGATGAGGATTTTGAGCGCTTTGCTGAAATGATTAGACCTATCTTTTTGTGTATGCGTTTGACTGATATGCTCAAAATGAATCCTTATGCTAAGTATATGAAAGATATTGTCACAAATAAAAGAAAGATACCAGAAGCTGAAATTTCCACCATGCTTGCTAATTATACTTTTAAAGGTGGAATACCAAAGAAACTTGGAGACCCAGGAGTACCTACTATACCATGCTCCATTAAAAGAAACTATGTTAAAACTGCTCTATGTGATCTTGGAGCCGGTGTTAGTGTTATGCCTCTCTCTTTATATCATAGACTTGATTTGAATAAGTTGACACCTACTGAAATATCTTTGCAAATGGCTGATAAATCAACTGCTATACCTGTCGGTATTTGTGAGGATGTGCCTGTTGTGGTTGCAAACGTTACTATTTTAACGGACTTTGTTATTCTTGATATTCCCGAGGACGATAGTATGTCTATTATTCTTGGAAGACCTTTTTTGAATACTGCAGGGGCTGTTATTGATTGCAACAAAGGCAATGTCACTTTTCATGTTAATGGTAATGAGCATACGGTACACTTTCCGAGGAAACAACCTCAAGTTCACAGTATCAATTCTATTGGAAAAGTTCCATCGATTATTTTTGGAGGTTTTGAATTTCCTCTTCCTACTGTCAAGAAGAAATATGATATTCTTATTATTGGGGATGTGCATATCCCCGTTGAGGTAACATAGTGTCATTCGTAATTTCTCCGGTTCCATGTTATTCGGAATGAGTTTGTTAACAAGACTTGATCAACCTTGTTAGTGGATTCCTTTTGATGAGCATGAGATGGATGAAACTAGAAGGCACAACCTTCTGTACCCTCTTTCTACTTTCTGTTATTTAGTTGAAATAAAGTAAAAATAGTATTTTTTGTCTGGTTTCTGATTTTTCCGTGCAATATAAAAATACCCCGAAAATAAAAGTTCTCCAAATGCCCTGAAATTGAAATATGATTTTTTTCTGGAATATTTGAGAATATCTGGCACTGAGAACACAGCAGGAGGGGCAAGCACCTGGCCACGAGGGTGGAGGGCGCGCCCTACCCCCCTGGGCGCGCCCCCTGCCTCGTGGGCGCACGGTGGCTCCCCTCCACTTATTCCTGCACCCACACACTTCTTCCTCCCAAAAAAATCACCATCTAGCTCAAGCACGAGTTCTAGCTCATTTTGCTGCGATTGTCCAATTAGTTTTTTTCTAGTGCTTTATTCATTGCAAATTTGTGCTGCCTAGGTGACCATGTTCTTGAGCTTGCATGTCAAATTTATATGGTTCCAAGTAGTTCTAATGCATGATATAGGCTCTAGGCACTTGTAGGAGTAGTTGCTATCAATTTTGTTGAGCTTGGTTCACTTTTATTTTGAAGTTACTAAAAATTTCAGAAATTTTTCAGAGGAAGAAATATGCTTAGGAAAATGTTCCAAGGTGGTTCTTCAAGGAAGCAAGGACCCAGGCTTGCAATGCGTGATGCTGACGATGAGCCACCAAGGGACGTGCCAGTGCGGCCTTGTGAATGGCCTTCAGAAAACTTTATGGATCAAGCGGGAATCAAGGAAGAATTTAACGCATATTTGCGTAACGCTGATCTTGTGAGCTTCGAGGAAGAAAAGTGCCGACAGTACCACTATCTCACTAGTTCCTTTGTGAGGAGGTTTGAATTTTCATCTTCACGTAATTCTCCAACTGTCCTGTTTGATCTCTATGAAAAATCTTAACTATGGACTTAGAGGATTTTACCACTGCTTGCAAACTTCCACAATGGGGTAGTGCTAGTGAACCCCGCAAATCTGAATTTCGAAATTTTCTTGCTAGTATAACTGTGGGGAATCTAGAGATATAGCACAAGCTACCATAGGGAGCATCCATTTTCCTGCTATACATTATTTTGCTCTCTTCATAGGTAGGTGCATAAGTGGTAAAGATGAAGCATGTCATATGTGTGTTCCTGACCTCAGTATTCTTAGGAGTGCTGTGTTAGGAGACAAATCTTATAATTTGGGAGCCATTGTTGCACGTAGGTTGCATAATAATAGATTTAATGGAGATTTCTTTGGTGGAATTTATGCAACCCGCTTAGCTGATTTTCTTGGTGGACATACGTGAGGATGATATTGAGTTGCCTCCTACTTACCTAGACTTTAATGCTATGGTTCACCACCAGTTTGTTGAGAGGAATGAATCACCTCTCCAGTATCGCTTAATCTTTGACAGATGTCGTGTTGTCCGTATTACTCTCCCTGCTCCTGCCTTCTTTGATTATCAGGCAAAAGGAAGATATGTTATTACCAGAGAGGAGGCAGATGAGTACGAGAGGAGGGCGGAGGCAGCTCGCCGCCACGCTGCAGCTCAGGAGGCGATAGCCGCTGCATCTCAGTACGACCCCGGCTACAACTATGGATATCCGCAAGGCCATCCGTGGCAATAAACCAACTTAGGCCAAAAGCCTAAGCTTGGGGGAGTACGTATCTCTCACCGACATTATATTTATGTTTACACACTCATTGCTAGTTGTCGGTGCTCATACTCTTTCACTGTAATATCCATGCTAGTTTACTTTCTTTTTTTGCTTTCTTCTTGTGTGTTTGATAAACCTTAAGAAAACCAAAAAAATAGTGTAGCTTTTATCTAGTTTACTTTTCTTGCTGTAGTAGTAATAATTAAAAAGAAAACCCAAAAAGATTTCCCGTTCTTCTTTTGCTTGTTGGGAGCTTTGCCGTGTAAATAGTTTTATTTCTTTTCTTTTCTTTGGGGGTCGATAGGAGAAGACGATGATTAAATTGTTGAAGTGGCTCTTATATGCATTATCGTTGATTTAACCAAGAGCCCATATTGCCTTGTCTTCTTCTGTTTATTGAATGCTCACAGCTTAGTCCAATGCACGTGCACTCTTATTATTTTCACATCGTCCGGTCATGCAAGTGAAAGGCAATTATGACGATATATGATGGACTAACTGAGATGAGAAAAGCTGGTATGAACTCGACCTCTTTTGTTTTTGTAAATATGATGAGTTCGTCATTCCTGATTCAGCCTATTATGAATAAACATGTTTGCAATGACAATTAGAGATCATAGTTGCTTATGCCATGCTTGATTAGCTATGAGTTATAATGGTTTACCTTGCGTGCCAACATGCTATTAAAATGGTTCTGATGTGGTATAGTGGGGTGGTATCCTCCTGTGAATGATTTAAGTGACTCGACTTGGCACATGTTCACACATGTAGTTGAAACAAATCAACATAGCCTTCACGATATTTATGTTCATGGTGGATTATATACTACTCATGCTCGTACTCAATGTCTATTAATTTTAATGCATGTTCATGACTGTTGTCGCTCTCTAGTTGGTCGCCTCCCAGTCTTTTTCTAGCCTTCACTTGTACTAAGCGGGAATTGTCGGAGTAAATGGCCATGGGTAGCCTAACCGACTCCCCCTGGCCCTTCGAAAAATTATCAGGCCATTCAAGCCTTCAAGCATACAAAGCATAGGGCCGCCTTCCCCCGGCCGGCTATCCCCAGGGCTGACTCCCAGAAGGCGACCCAGCCTCAGAAACCTCCCCCAAGAAAGATACGAGATAGCCGACTCCCAAAAGCCGGCCATGAAGAAAGCCGACTCCCAGAAGCCGGCCATGAAGAAAGCCGGCTCCCAGAAGCCGGCCAAGACTGCACCCACTAAGACTGTACCCACATAACGGCGATAGGATGGGGCGTGGCCGCAGTACAGCCCACTACCCCCGAATCCCGGAACAGGCATGGCCACAGGGCGCCGTACGGGCCAGCCATCCCCCGTCCGGCGCGACACTGTAGCCATGTTGGCCTCGATGTCACCCACGACAGGCGCCAGTACGGCCCGTAGGCGGCGGGCCCCTTTTGCTAGAGAGACATCCAAAGGCGGTCTGGCCTCCTCTAGTCGGCCAGGGGTGTGGCCGGCTCCCAATAGCCGGCTACCTCCCTCCCTCGAAGCATGTGCCTCATTAAGGAGACAAGACGAGGTAAGGCTACAGTGAGAGCTCGCAAGGCGGCGACACCGTAGCCACGCTTACCTCGACAAAGCCCTCGTCATCAGAGGCGAGGCAACAGTAACCAGCCGCCAACAAAGCCCCCAAGCGGTGGGGCCGGCCTGCCGACCAAGAGGCCGGCAGCCGGCGGGACCCACCAGTCGGCGGGCCCCAATGACCGGTGGAGAAGCCGGCGAGCATAGACACTGACGGCTGGGACCCGCGCCCAGCCGGATTACCATTGTACCCCTGGGGGTAGGCCTATATAAACCCCCCGGGACACCCATGCAAGGGATGGATCTCATAGAATTCCGCACACCACCTAGAGAGAAAAGGAGAGCTAGCCTCGCCCTTCTTCTTCCTCTAGCCAAACAGCTCAAGGAGCGCTTGTAGCAACTTGTACTGATCTAGTGATCATGCGGAGACCCTGTAGAGCAGGACTAGGGGCGTTATCTCCACGGAGAGCCCCGAACCTGGGTAAGATCCGCCGGCGTGCATGTCTTCGCCTCATCCCGTTTCCAGGCACCGACGATGTTTTATTGGCTCCCACAATGATAAGTGACCCGCTGGCATATGTCACACCTACCACCCGACAGGAATACTGCTTGTGCATCCAATCCCTTAAACCCCAAAGTTATTCCAGATGAATCCACTATACCTTCCTATATGCGGTATCTACCTGCCGTTCCAAGTAAACTTGTATGTGCCAAACTCTAAACCTTCAAATGAAATTCTGTTTTGTATGCTCGAATAGCTCATGTATCAACTAGGGTTGTCCGTATCTTCCATGCTAGGCGGGTTATTCTCAAGAGGAGTGGACTCCGCTCCTCACTCACGAGAAAATGGCTGGTCACCGGGATGCCCAGTCCCATGCTTTATGCAAACTAAATCAAAATAATTGCAAACAAAACTCCCCCTGGGACTGTTGCTAGTTGGAGGCACTCGTTGTTTCGAGCAAGCCATGGATTGATGCTTGTTGGTGGAGGGGGAGTATAAACTTTACCATTCTATTTGGGAACCGCCTATAATGTGTATAGCATGGAAGATATTGCCATCTCTTGGTTGTTATGTTGACAATGAAAGTATGCCGCACAAAATATTATTTATCTCTATTTCAAAACCGAGCTCTGGCACCTCTACAAATCCCTGCTTCCCTATGCGAAGGGCCTATCTATTTACTTTCATGTTGAGTCATCACCCTCTTATTAAAAAGCACTAGCTGGAGAGCGCTGCTGTCATTTGCATCCATTACTATTAATTTATATTGGGTATGACTGGATCTCTTTTACCATGAATTACAATGTCTAGTCAGTCCTTGATCTTTAAAGGTGCTCTGCATTTATGTTTTGCGGTCTCAGAAAGGGCTAGCAAGATACCATCTTATTATATCATATCATGATTGTTTTGAGAAAGTGTTGTCATCCGAGATTTATTATTATTGCTCGCTAGTTGATTATGCCATTAACATGAGTAAACATGAGACCTAAAAGTTATTGCGAATGTGGTTAGTCATAATCTTTGATGAAAACTTGAATGCTGGCTTTACATATTTACAACAACAAGAGCAAACAGAGTTTGTAAAAGTTTTTCTTTATCACTTTCATTTTATCAACTGAATTGCTTGAGGACAAGCAAGGGTTTAAGCTTGGGGGAGTTGATATGTCTCCGTCGTATCTACTTTTCCAAACACTTTTGCCCTTGTTTTTGTAACGCCCGGATAATTATGCTACAGTAATCTCATGCTAATGGTGCCACGTCATCACTGTTACTGTTGCTAATCTTCGCTTGGCCCAAATTGCAACTCAAAATCAAAACTGAGTTTAAAGTCAGGATTCAAATTTATCAAACATGCAAACAAAAATGTTCAAGTTGTTGCAAATAATCATTTGGTAATATTAGTGGAGAAATCTTACAAAATGGCTAAATGCTCTAAAAATAAATAAAACAGAAAAGTTTTTGAAAGAAAAGAAACAAAATATATATAAAACAAAAGAAGACCCCCCGGCCCAACTGGGCCAATCAGCCCACCACGGCCGGCCCACCTCTCCCCGCATAACCACCCCCCACTCCCCAGAAACCCTAGAGCCCAACCCCACTCCCCGCGATCCCCCCGCTTCCTCTCGTTCCCCACGATCCCCACTCCCTCCCCCCATCGCGCGATCTGGATCGGGGGCGCCCCAGCGCTCAGCGCCCTGATCCCATCGCCCCCGTCGGCCTCGTCCTGACCTCGCCGCCTCTCCCCGGCGACCGCGCCACCCCACTCCTCGACGCCGGCGCGCGTCCTCGGCGCCGCCTCGTATCGCCGCCGTCGCCTCGCCCCGTCACCGACCCCGAAGCCGCCGGATCGAGCCGCGCCCCGCCGCCTGGACACCGACGCCCCAAGTCGCCTCCACCCGACGCCGGCGCCCTCGACACCGCCGCCTCGTCCTCTACCTCCCCGAGCCCTCTGCCTAGACCACACGCTCCCGCCGTGAGCTCCTGCGCTGAGAACGCTCTGGCCGCCCCCCCTCGCACGTCACCTCGCCGGCGCTGCTGCTGCGACGCCGCGCTCGGCGCCCGCGCTCGCGGTGCCCGCGTAACCCCGCCATTGCCCCGCCGCGCTCCACCGCCGTCGCCCGCGGCCCCCCTCGCTGGTCGCCGCCCCATCCCTCACGGCTCCGGCCGACCGCGCCGTGGCCGCCAGCGCGCGCCCTCCTGGGCGCCCGAGTGCTCCCGCCCCCTGGTGGCCTCGGGCACGCACGCCCGCACCCGTGTGCCCGCTAAGCCACTGGCCTATGACAGATGGGGCCCACGCCCCAGTAGTTAACAAAAAGATGAGAAAACAAAATTAAAATTAATTAAACAGATTAATTACTTAATTAACAAATTAATTAACTTAACTAATTTAGGTTAATTACCCTGTCTAATTAACTAGCTCACTAAGTTAATTAGCTATCAGTCTATGACAGTGGGACCCCTCTGTCGGTTTGACTGGTCAACAGGTCAAAGTTGACTGATGACATCACTCTGACCTCATGCTGACATCATTATTCATTTCTGTCGAATTTAATAATTAATAATAATTTCAGAATATTGTTAAAAATTTAATAAATCATAGAAAATAAACCGTAACTCGGATGAAAAAGTTTTATACATGAAAGTTGCTCAGAACGACGAGACGAATCCGAATACGCGGTCCGTTCGTCAGCCACACATCCCTAGCATAGAAAACATGCAACTTTCCCCCTCCGTTTCATCTGTCCGAAAAATGCAAACTTCGGGAAAACATTCCCGGATGTTATCCCCCTTCGCCGGTAACGTGTAGCACCGCATTAGAACACGTCTAGCTCTGTCTGTTGTTCTGTTATGCTCTATATGCTTGTATTTACTGTTTCTTCACCCTCTTCTCTCCGGTAGACCCCGAGATTGCCGCTGTGATCGACTACATCGACGACGACCCCTTCTTCTTGTCTGAGCAACCAGGCAATCCCCCTTTGATCATCCCGATATCGCCCATTCCATTCTCTCATGCTTGCATTAGATTTTGCTACTGTTATTGATTGCTCCTATTTTATGCATAGCCTGCTTTTGTAACCTGCTTTGTTACCTACCTGCTTATCCTAAACTGCTTAGTATAGGTTGGTTAGTGATCCATCAGTGACCCCCACCTTGTCCTTGTTGCCCCTGCTTCATCATCGACGACTCGATCAACGTGATTGACGACCAGAGCCCGACACCTCACATCACATCACGCCCCTTTTTGTTGCTCGACTCTGCAGAGCTACTATCGAGTGCCGAGGGTGATCCCTCATAACACACTCCTGATGATCATTCTGTAGTGTAGCTATTCGGTCGTGGTCATCGAGGGTGATTTCCTCTTTCACCATTCCCGATACGGCTCTGTCATGCAACACCTCAAGTGTGAACCTCGAGGGTGGTCCCTCTTACGTTCACCTTGATGATTACATTGAGTGGAATCCACCGGGGGTGATTCCTTGGGTTTTCCCCTTGATGTCTGGACACACGGTTACCTTGACTTTACTTGAGGCATTGGTGAAAGTCGGGCGGGCCCAGAGAGCACCCGCAAGATGGTTACGAGGCACAGTCGGGCCGGCAGGCCGCCCCCGAGTGGGCTGGGCTAGCCCTTGCCGTATTTCCTCGAGACGGGGCGACGGGGTCACATTATCGTGAGTCTCTGCTCGTCTCCGCAAGCTAATAATACACTATGGTTTGGGTATTTGTTCTGAGTTGGCCTCTGGCCTTTACGCACTAACCACCACGCGAGAATAGTTATGGGCCTCGACGACGTAGTATCAGCCGAAGCTTTGTCAGACGTCCAGTTAATGCTGAATGGAGTACCTGGTAAGAAGATTTACTATAGAAGGGGAGTTCCACAAGGAGATCCTCTTTCACCACTGTTGTTTGTTATAGCTGTAGACCTGCTTCAATCAGTAATCAATAAAGCAATGGGACTGGGCCTTCTTCATGCACCTCTGCAAATAAATTCCAACACTGACTTTCCAATTGTCCAGTATGTAGATGACACCTTGTTAATAATGCAAGCTGATTCTAGACAGCTCATCTGTCTTAAAGCCCTTCTGAACACTTTTGCATCTGCCACTGGTTTAAAGGTAAACTACCAGAAGTCTATCATGGTACCTATTAATATTCAGGGATAGAGGGCTCAAATTTATGCTGGAACTCTTAATTGTCAGATGGGACACTTTCCATTCACATACCTTGGGCTTCCTTTAGGACTTCACAAACCAACAATGGAGCAGTGTTTACCACTTGTTAACAGGATTGCAAAAAGATTAGCTGGCATTGCCACATTCATGACCTATGCAGGCAGATTGTTAATGGTTAAATCAGTCCTGGCATCTCTCACAATTTTCTATATGAGCTGCTTGGATGTTCCAGTCACCATTAAACAACAAATTTTGAAATACTTCAGGCACTGCTTGTGGAGAGGACCAGATATGGAAGACCATAGACCAGCTCTAGTAAAATGGACCACAGTCTGTAGACCAAAGTGCCAGGGAGGGCTAGGAGTCATGGATATCTTCACACCGAACAAGGCACTGCTTATGAAAAACTTACACAAGTTCTACAACAGACATGACATTCCATGGGTGAATTTGATTTGGGAAGCACACTACAATGACGACAAGTTGCCAGGAGATGAGTTAGTAGGTTCTTTCTGGGGGAAGGCAAACTTGCAATTAGTTCAACAGTTTAAAGGCTTAGCAAGGTGTAACTTGGGAGATGGCAGAAGTGCTTTTTTCTGGTTTGACTTATGGTCTGAGCAAATACTGCAGCATTAGTTCCCACATCTTTTCTCCTTTGTGATTAATGCAAAACTTATAGTGCAGCATGTCCTGGTCACAGAGTACTTTGCAGATCTTTTTCACCTTCCACTATCAATGGAAGCCCATGAACAATTCTTGCAGCTTGAAGAGATGTGTTACTCCATGAGGCAATCACAATACCAGAACCACAAAGACACATGGAGTTACATCTGGGGTAATGAACAATTTTTCTCTGCCAAGGCTTACAATGTTATGATTGGTTTTAAACAAACTCCACCACACTTCAACTGGATCTGGAATTCATCATGCCAACCCAAGCACAAAATGTTCTTCTGGATGCTTTTACATGACAGACTCAATACAAGAAATCTTTTGAGAAGGAAATCATCTGTTTTAGAAGACTATAACTGTGCTCTCAGGGGGTGCCAATAGGAGGAAACCCTGTATCATTTGTTCTGGGGATGCACTTTTGCTGAGAGATGTTGGGATCACATCTGCCACACCAGATCTCCAAATTTATCTGTTCTTGAGGCATTTCAGGACATTAAAGAAAAGCTAGGACTACCTTTTTTCATGGACATAATTATACTTACCTCTTGGGCTATCTGGATTTCCAAAAACAACAAGATCTTTGAACATATCCACCCCACATTCCAAGGATGGAAAAACATATTCTTGATGGAGCTGAAGTTACTAAAGCACAGGATGAGACCAAAGCATGCTAACCAATTCAACTCATGGTTGGCTCTTCAAGGATAGCTTCTTTTCTCTGTTTTGGCAGCTACTTCCTGCCTAGCCTCTAGCTTTAGTCTTAGTTCTAGCCTTTCTCTTAGTCTTTTTTTGGTTTCTCCTAGCTTCTTTAGCTTATTCTCTTTTTGCTTTGTATTCTTCTTCTTTTCTTTTCTCTGTTCTTCTTTAGGGGCTCCTCTCAAGCCCTTGTAGTTCTTTTTTTCTTCCTTGTACTGCTGGACCTTGCCTGGTTATTTATAAAAATTGCGGTGGGGTGTTTTGCCCTACTGTTTATAGTCAAAAAAGCATTGCGGCACGGTCGGATCGTGCTGGCCATCCGAGGCAGTGCTGGTATTCACCCTGCGCGCAACGATCCGGAGTGCAACGGGCGATGGGCCCAGACCCCGGAGTGCTTAGGATGTACATGTTGGGGAACGTAGCAATAATTCAAAATTTTCCTACGTGTCACCAAGATCAATCTAGGAGATGCTAGCAACGAGAGAGAGGGAGTGCATCTTCATACCCTTGAAGATCGCTAAGCGGAAGCGTTACAAGAACGCGGTTGATGGAGTCGTACTCGCGGCGATTCAAATCGCGGAAGATCCGATCTAGCGTCGAACGGACGGCGCCTCCGTGTTAAACACACGTACAGCCCGGGGACGTCTCCTCCTTCTTGATCCAGCAAGGGGTGAGGAGAAGTTGAGGGAGAACTCCAGCAGCACGACGGCGTGGTGGCAATGGAGCTCGTGGTTCTCCGGCAGAGCTTCGCTAAGCACTACGGAGGAGAAGGAGGAGGTGTATGAGGAGGGAGGGCTGCGCCAGGGAAGAGGTGCGGCTGCCCTCCCACCCCTCCACTATATATAGGGGCAAGGGGAGAGGGGGAGGCTCCCTAGGGTTTCCCCTAGGGGGCGGCGGCCAAGCAGATTGGATCTCCCTAGGGAAAATCCTAGGGAGACTTGCCCCCCAAGCCAAGCAGGTGGAGGCTTGCCTCCCAAGCCAGATGGAGGCGCCCCACCTCCCCAAGTAATGTGGGAAAGGGTGTGGGGGGTGCACCACCCCTTAGTGCGCTGGTTTGCCCCTTCCCCTTTGGCCCATGAGGCCCTCCAACACTTGCCGGGGCTCCCGAAACACCTTTCGGTCATGCTGGCCATAGCCTGGTACCCCCGGAACACTTCCGGACTCCAATACCCTTCGTGCAATATATCGATCTTCACCGCCGGACCATTCTGGAACTCCTCGTGATGTCCGGGATCTCATCCGGGACTCCGAACAACCTTCGGTAACCACATACTATTTCCCATAACAACTCTAGCGTCACCGAACCTTAAGTGTGTAGACCCTACGGGTTCGGGAACCATGCAGACATGACCGAGACACCTCTCTGGCCAATAACCAATAGCGGGATCTGGATACCCATATTGGCTCCCACATGTTCCACGATGATCTCATCAGATGAAACACGATGTCGGGGATTCAATCAATCCCGTATACAATTCCCTTTGTCTATCGGCATGTTGCTTGCCCGAGATTCGATCGTCGGTATCCCAATACCTTGTTCAATCTTGTTACCGGCAAGTCTCTTTACTCGTTCCGTAACGCATGATCCCGTGGCTAACTCCTTAGTCACATTGAGCTCATTATGATGATGCATTATCGAGTGGGCCCAGAGATACCTCTCCGTCATACGGAGTGACAAATCCCAGTCTCGATTCGTGCCAACCCAACAGACACTTTTGGAGATACCTGTAGTGCACCTTTATAGCCACCCAGTTACGTTGTGACGTTTGGTACACCCAAAGCATTCCTACGGTATCCGGGAGTTGCACAATCTCATGGTCTAAGGAAACAATACTTGACATTAGAAAAGCTCTTAGCAAACGAACTACACGATCTTGTGCTATGCTTAGGATTGGGTCTTGTCCATCACATCATTCTCCTAATGATGTGATCCCGTTATCAATGACATCCAATGTCCATGGTCAGGAAACCATAACCATCTATTGATCAACGAGCTAGTCAACTAGAGGCTTACTAGGGACATGTTGTGGTCTATGTATTCACACATGTATTACGGTTTCCAGTTAATACAATTATAGCATGAACAATAGACAATTACATGAACAAGGAATACAATAATAAACATTTTATCATTGCTAACAGTACACCGACGGGGACCTCTGGGCATTGATGTTACAACATGTTTGTTAAATATAAACTGCTATTCTTTACTCTTCTACATGCTGCAAGATGTTTGGAGCTGCTTGAAGATGCTAGTCTTCTATAGGCTAGGCCTTCCCCTCTATTCTGGCTTTCTGTAGTTCAGTCCACAGATGCAGCCCTTCCATTTGATACCAATGCATACTTAGTATAGATCTGATGCTTGCGAGTACTTTGGATGAGTACTCACGGTTGCTTTGCTTCCCCTTTTCCCCCCTTCCTCCTTCTTTCCGGTTGTTGCAACCAGATGGTGGATCCCTGGAGCCAGATGCCACCACCGACGGATACTACTACATGGAGGCCACCGAAGACCAGGAGTAGTTAGGAGGTCCCAGGCAGGAGGCCTTGCCTCTTCGATCGTGTTGCTTTTGTGCTAGCCTTCTTAAGGCATCCTTGTTTAACTTATGTCTGTACTCAGATATTGTTGCTTCCGCTGACTCTTGTGTATCGAGCTTGTATTCGAGCCCCCGAGGCCCCTGGCTTGTAATATGAAGCTTGTATTATTTTAATTTGTGTCTAGAGTTGTGTTGTGATATCTTCCCATGAGTCCCTGATCTTGGTCGTACACATTTGCGTGTATGATTAGTGTACGGTCGAATCGGGGGCGTCACAAGTTGGTATCAGAGCCGACTGCCTGTAGGATCCCCCTTTCCAACTCCTTGGCCGAAGTTGAGTCTAGTCTTTAAAAGAACTGTTTTACTAACATGGCTGTGTGGCTTACGGGCCCACGTCGCCATTGGGTGGTATTAGTATCTTTTACTCCTCGTCTATACTCTGGGACTCTGACCCCTCTTCTATTCGGGTTAAATGTTTTTACTAACTCTATCCTAGGTTCTCGTGATCACATCCATCCAGAGATTTGTAATACACCTTTCTTGAGTTGAGAGCCAGGATCTGCTTCACATTGTTCACGGGCCGCAGGACCCTTTTATCGAGGGCACCATGCGTCGTCCCCTGCAGATTCCTTGCTCTAGTAGTTTTCTCCGACGTGGATGTAGCCTTTTCTATGTCTCGTTGTTGTATCCCTCCATCGCGTGCCAACGTGCCACCTAGTATGTCTAGGATGATCCTCTTGTCCGAACTCATGCTAACAACGTGTAAATGGCTCTGTATATGTATATGTATGTCTTTAATGACTACTGTTTTGTACATACTGCGCCTTTGCTCATTGTTCAAGTTACATCATGAATGACTCCATACACCTGCTCCAACCTCTTGTTAAAACTGCTCCCTGATGTTCTTAGCAGGATGGCTGATGATCCTCCACCTCCACCTTATATTGCCGCAATGATGCAACAGTTTGAGCTGAATCGTCAGTTTATGACTGGAGTAATGGCTCAGTTTCCAAACCAGAATTCTCATCAATAGCCTGCCCCAATAACACTGCCAGAATTTGTGCGCCTCAACCCGTCCATTTTTCGGAACTCCACCAATCCTATGGATGCTGATGATTGGCTTTGTGACATCATGTTTGAGATGGAGTCAGCTAATGTTGCCCCTACCAGTTATGTCACCTTTGCGACATTTCACTTGAAGGGTCCAGCTGCTCAATGGTGGGAAAGCCACAGGGGTATGCTGCCTGCAGAGACTGTAACCACTTGGCAGGAATTTCAGTTAGCCTTCCGTGCATGACACATTCCTCAAGGTCTGATAGACCAGAAGAAGAAGGAGTTCCGCAAACTCTCACATGACACAATGACTGTGGATGAATATCAGAGGAAGTTCCTTGATTTATCTCGCTATGCTGCGGATGACGTCTGCACTGATGCCCGCAAGCAGGAGAAATTCCGTGAAGGACCGCGTCCCGATATAAAGCTCGCACTTGTTGCTCATGATTGCGCAGACTTTGCGATGCTTGTCAGCCAAGCTTTTTGAACTGAAACTGGTCTGACTGAGTACCAGGAGTCGCTCAAGCGTACTCGAGATGTTGGCCCATCCTCGAGTCAGCCTTCTCAAAAACATCGAGTCTGGATCCCACACAATGTTCAACATCGACCTGCTCAAACACCAAGGCCGTCTTATGTTGCACCCCGTCTGCCTCCGCAGCTGAGACAACTAACGATTCAGGGTGGACAGTCAGGACACCCTACCCTCGATTGTCACCAGGGTCAGCCGCAGAATGCATCACATCTTCCTGTTGGTTGTAAGAAGAGCAGCCGAAACCGTCATTCCAGAAGAGGTAGTGCCAGGACGCCTGCCATGAGTTGTGGTCAAGTCACCCATGTCAAGATCGAAGAAGCTCGTGAGTCCCCAAAAATTGTGATGGGTACCCTTCGCGTTAATTCAGTGCCAGCTTCTGTTCTCTTTGATTCAGGAGCATCGCATGCTTTTGTGTCCCAACAATTTGCTCAGTTGCATGGGTTATATATGGAAAATTTGCCACTCCTTTAGCAGTTCAATCTCCGGGATCCAAGTGGCAAACCACAATGTTAAGCCCTCGCAACCAAATTGAAATTGGAGGTCTATTATTTCTGGCTTCTCTCATTGTACTCGGACCTTCCAACATAGACATCATTCTTGGTATGGATTGGTTGACAGCCCATAATGCTTTGATTGAATGGGCTACCAAGACAGTCCAACTCACTCATCCTTCTGGCCAGGCAGTCCAATACTCAGCCCGAGCAGCTCAGGATGCCGAGAATGAGATATATGTTCTGAATGCATTGAATGCTTCACCTCTTGAGGGAATAGAGAACATTCCAGTCATTCGTGATTTCGAAGATGTCTTTCCAGAAGAACTTCCAGGAATACCCCCTACTAGAGCTGTTGAATTCATCATAGACTTTAAGCCGGGCACAACTCATATTGCCAAAAGGCCCTACAAGATGCCGCCACATGAACTCCTTGAACTTAAGGAGGAAATTGACAAATCTCTTCACAAGGGATTCATTCGTCCTAGTTCCTCTGCTTGGGGAGCACCTTCTCTCTTTGTCAAGAAGAAGGATGGTACGAATCGTTTGGTCCAAGATTACCGACCTATCAACCAGGCAACTATTCAGAACAAGTATCCGCTTCCCAGAATCAACGATCTGTATGATCAACTTGCTGGTTCCTCAGTATTCTCAAAACTTGATTTGAGGTTGGGTTACCACCAGATCCGGGTTCGTGAAGAGGATATTCCCAAGACCGCCTTCGTTACTCGCTATGGTTCATACAAGTACACCGTCATGTCCTTTGGTTTGACAAATGCTCCAGCGACATTCTCTCGTCTGATGAACTATATATTCATGGAATACCTCGACAAGTTCGTCGTGGTTTATCTGGATGATATCCTTGTATATTCCAAGAACAAAGAAGAACATGCTGAACATCTTCGACTTGTTCTGGAAAAGCTTCGAGCTTGTGTCATTTCCTTCGGCAAGAAATGGGAGAAATCTCTCCCATATGCTGAGTTCTCTTACAACAATAGCTATCAAGCTAGTCTGAAGATGGCTCCCTTCGAAGTGTTATATGGACGAAAGTGCCGAACCCCTCTGAACTGGTCAGAAACTGGGGAACATCCACTCTTCGGTCCGAATATTATCCAACACGCCGAAGAACAAGTCCGCGTCATTCGCGAGAATCTCAAGACTGCCCAGTCACGTCAAAAGAGTAATTATGACCGTCATCATAAAGACATGGTCTGTCATCCTGGCGAAAAGGCTTACCTTCGAGTCACACCAATGAAGGGTGCACACCGCTTCGGGATCAAGGGCAAGCTAGCTCCTCGCTATATTGGTCCTTTCACTATTCTCGAGAGGCGTGGAAAAGTGGCATACCAATTGGAGCTGTCGTCGAACCTTTCTCAGGTTCACGATGTGTTCCACGTGTCTCAACTCCGCCGCTGCTTCAAGGACCCAATCCGAGCAGTGGACCATGAAGTGCTTGAGTTGCGACAAGACCTCTCCTATAAAGAGCATCCGGTCCGCATTCTCGACCAAGCTGAACGCCGCACACGTCAGAAGGCGATCAAGTTCCTCAAGGTCCAGTGGGCACATCACTCTGAAGACGAAGCCACTTGGGAACGCGAGGATCGTCTTCGTGATGAGTACCCCAAACTTTTTCCTTCTACCTCATAAATCTCGGGATGAGATTTCTTGTAGTGGAGGAGAATTGTAATGCCCGGATAATTATGCTACAGTAATCTCATGCTAATGGTGCCACGTCAATACGTCATCACTGTTACTGTTGCTAATCTTCGCTTGGCCCAAATCGCAACTCAAAATCAAAACTGAGTTTAAAGTCAGGATTCAAATTTATCAAACATGCAAACAAAAACGTTCAAGTTGTTGCAAATAATCATTTGGTAATATTAGTGGAGAAATCATCTTTTTGCAAAATGGCTAAATGCTCTAAAAATAAATAAAACAGAAAAGTTTTTGAAAGAAAAGAAACAAAAAAAATATAAAACAAAAGAAGACCCCCCGGCCCAACTGGGCCAATCAGCCCACCCCGGCCGGCCTACCTCTCCCCGCATAACCACCCCCACTCCCCAGAAACCCTAGAGCCCAACCCCACTCCCCACGACCCCCCACTCCCTCTCATTCCCCACAATCCCCATTCCCTCCCCCATCGCGCGATCTGGATCAGGGGCGCCCCAGCGCTCAGCGCCCCAATCCCATCGCCCCCGCCGGCCTCGTCCCGACCTCGCCGCCTATCCCCGGCGACCGCGCCACCCCACTCCTCGACGCCGGCGCGCGTCCTCGGCACCGCGTTGCATCGCCGCCGTCGCCTCGCCCCGTCATCGACCCCGAAGCCGCCGGATCGAGCCGTGCCCCGCCGCTTGGACACCGACGCCCCAAGTCGCCTCCACCCGACGCCGGCGCCCTCGACACCACCGCCTCGTCCTCTACCTCCCCGAACCTCCCCGAGCCCTCTGCCTAGACCCCATGCTCCTGCGTCGAGAACGCTCTGGCCGCCCCCTCCTCGCACGTCGCCTCGCCGGCGTTGCTGCTGCGATGCCGCGCCCGGTGCCCGCACTCGCGCCGCCCGCGTAACCCTGCCACTACTCGGCTCCCGCCCCTGCCCCGCCGCGCTCCACCGCCATCGCCCGCGGCCCCCCTCGCTGGTCGCCGCCCCAACCCTCGCGGCTCCGGCCGACCGCGCCGTGGCCGCCGGCGCGCGCTCTCCTGGGCGCCCGAGTGCTCCCGCCCCCCTGGTGGCCTCGGGCATGCACGCCCGCACCCGTGCGCCCGCTAAGCCACTGGCCTATGACAGATGGGGCCCACGCCCCAGTAGTTAACAAAAAATCGAGAAAACAAAATTAAAATTAATTAAACAGATTAATTACTTAATTAAGGAATTCATTAACTTAACTAATTTAGGCTAATTAACTTAAGTTAATTAACCTGTATAATTAACTAGCTCACTAAGTTAATTAGCTATCAGTCTATGACAGTGGGACCCCTCTGTCAGTTTGATTGGTCAATAGGTCAAAGTTGACTGCTGACATCACTCTGACCTCATGCTGACATCATTATTCATTTCTGTCGAATTTAATAATTAATAATAATTTCAGAATATTGTTAAAACTTTAATAAATCATAGAAAATAAACTGTAACTCGGATGAAAAAGTTTTATACATGAAAGTTGCTCAGAACGACGAGACGAATCCGAATACGCGATCCGTTCGTCACCCACACATCCCTAGCATAGCAAACATGCAACTTTCCCCCTCCGTTTCATCTATCCGAAAAATGCAAACTTCGGGAAAACATTCCCGGATGTTATCCCCCTTCCCCGGTAATGTGTAGCACCGCATTAGAACACGTCTAGTTCTGTCTGTTGTTCTGTTATGCTCTATATGCTTGTATTTACTGTTTCTTCCCCCTCTTCTCTCTGGTAGACCCCGAGACTGCCGCTGATGCCGCTGTGATTGACTACGTCGACGACAACCCCTTCTTCTTGTCTGAGCAACCAGGCAAGCCCCCCCTTTGATCATCCCGATATCGCCCATTCCATTCTCTCATGCTTGCATTAGATTTTGCTACTGTTATTAATTGCTCCTATTCTGATGCATAGCCTGCTTTTGTAACCTGCTTTGTTACCTACCTGCTTATCCTAAACTGCTTAGTATAGGTTGGTTAGTGATCCATCAGTGACCCCCACCTTGTCCTTGTTGATCCTGCTTCATCATCGACGACTCGATCAACATGATCGACGACCAGAGCCCGACACCTCACATCACATCACACCCCTTTTTGTTGCTCGACTCTGCGGAGCTACTATCGAGTGCCGAGGGTGATCCCTCATAACACACTCCTGATGATAATTCTGTAGTGTAGCTATTCAGTCGTGGTCATCGAGGGTGATTTCCTCTTTCACCATTCCCGATATGGCTCTGTCGTGCAACACCTCAAGTGTGAACCTCGAGGGTGGTCCCTCTTACGTTCACCTTGATGATTACATTGAGTGGAATCCACCGGGGGTGATTCCTCGGGTTTTCCCCTTGATGTCTGGACACACGGTTACCTTGACTTTACTTGAGGCATTGGTGAAAGTCGGGCGGGCCCGGAGAGCACCCGCAAGATGGTTACGAGGCACGGCCGGGCCGGCAGGCCGCCCCCGAGTGGGCTGGGCTAGCCCTTGTCGTATTTCCTCGAGACGGGGCGACGGGGTCACATTATCGTGAGTCTCTGCTCGTCTCCGCAAGCTAATAATACACTATGGTTTGGGTATTTGTTCTGAGTTGGCCTCTGGCCTTTACGCACTAACCACCATGCGAGAATAGTTTTGGGCCTCAACGACGTAGTATCAGCCGAAGCTTTGTCAGACGTCCAGTTCAGCATTGCGGCACGGTCGGATCATGCTGGCCATCCGAGGCGGTGCTGGTATTCACCCTGCGCGCAACGATCCGGAGTGCAACGGGCGATGGGCCCAGACCCTAGAGTGCTTAGGATGTAGACCGGCGGGGACCCCTCTGCTGAGCCTAGGTAGGGCTACGCCGTGTTGATTTTCCGAGGCCGGGCATTAACCCAGAAAAGTGTGTCCGTCCAGAGTAATCAAGCGTGTTGGAAAACGTGGTGCACCCCTGCAGGGAAGATCTTTATTCGAATACCGAGTCCACGGTAATGGACGTTCAGACTTATATCTTGATCTAATACAACTAGAAATGGATACTTAAGTTATGTGGCTCCGGGATTGCTTTCTCGCAGGGAGTCGAGGAAGGATCTCTCGGCATTGATGTTACAACATGTTTGTTAAATATAAACTGCTATTCTTTACTCTTCTACATGCTGCAAGATGCTTGGAGCTGCTTGAAGATGCTAGTCTTTGATAGGCTAGGCCTTCCCCTCTATTCTGGCTTTCTGCAGTTCAGTCCACAGATACAGCCCTTCCATTTGATACCAATGCATACTTAGTATAGATCTGATGCTTGCGAGTACTTTGGATGAGTACTCACGGTTGCTTTGCTTCCCCTTTTCCCCCCTTCTTCCTTCTTTCCGGTTGTTGCAACCAGATGGTGGATCCCTGGAGCCAGATGCCACCAGCAACGGATACTACTACATGGAGGCCACCGAAGACCAGGGGTAGTTAGGAGGTCCCAGGCAGGATGCCTTGCCTCTTCGATCGTGTTGCTTTTGTGCTAGCCTTCTTAAGGCATCCTTGTTTAACTTATGTCTGTACTCAGATATTGTTGCTTCCGCTGACTCTTGTGTATCGAGCTTGTATTCGAGCCCCCGAGGCCCCTGGCTTGTAATATGAAGCTTGTATTATTTTAATTTGTGTCTAGAGTTGTGTTGTGATATCTTCCCGTGAGTCCCTGATCTTGGTCGTACACATTTGCGTGTATGATTAGTGTACGGTCAAATCGGGGGCGTCATAGTTTTGGACTCTAACTTGCATGATTTGAATGGAACTAACCCGGACTGACGTTGTTTTCAGCAGACTTTCCATGGTGTTATTTATGTGCAGAAACAAAAGTTCTCGGAATGACCTGAAACTCCACGGAACATCTATTTGGAAAATAAGAAAAATACTGGAAGAAAATTCCACGTCAGGGGGCCCACACCCTGTCCACGAGGGTGGGGGGCGCGCCTGCCCCCCTACCTCGTGGGCCCCCGATGCTCCACCAACCTCAATTCCAACTCCATATATTCACTTTCGGGGAGAAAAAAATCAGAGAGAAGGATTCATCGCGTTTTACGATACGGAGCCGCCGCCAAGCCCTAAAACCTCTCGGGAGGGCTGATCTGGAGTCCGTTCGGGGCTCCGAAGAGGGGAATCCGTCGCTGTCCTCATCATTAACCGTCCTCCATCACCAATTTCATGATGCTGACCGCCGTGCGTGAGTAATTCCATCGTAGGCTTGCTGGACGGTGATGGGTTGGATGAGATCTATCATGTAATCGAGTTAGTTTTGTTAGGTTTTGATCCCTAGTATCCACTATGTTCTGAGATTGATGTTGCTATGACTTTGCTATGCTTAATGCTTGTCACTAGGGCCCGAGTGCCATGATTTCAGATCTGAACCTATTATGTTTTCATGAATATATGTGAGTTCTTGATCCTATCTTGCAAGTCTATAGTCACCTACTATGTGTTATGATCCGGCAACCCCGAAGTGACAATAATCGGGACCATTCCCGGTGATGACCATAGTTTGAGGAGTTCATGTATTCACTATGTGCTAATGCTTTGTTCCGGTACTCTATTAAAAGGAGGCCTTAATATCCCTTAGTTTCCATTAGGACCCCGCTGCCACGGGAGGGTAGGACAAAAGATGTCATGCAAGTTCTTTTCCATAAGCACATATGACTATATTCGGAATACATGCCTACATTACATTGATGAATTGGAGATAGTTCTGTGTCACCCTATGTTATGACTGTTACATGATGAACCGCATCCGGCATAATTCTCCATCACCGATCCAATGCCTACGAGCTTTTCACATATTGTTCTTTGCTTATTTACTTTTCCGTTGCTACTGTTACAATCACTACAAAACCCAAAAATATTACTTTTGCTACCATTACCGTTACTTCCATATTACTTTGCTACTAAATACTTTGCTGCAGATACTAAGTTATCCAGGTGTGGTTGAATTGACAACTCAGCTGCTAATACTTGAGAATATTCTTTGGATCCCCTTGTGTCGAATCAATAAATTTGGGTTGAATACTCTACCCTCGAAAACTGTTGCGATCCCCTATACTTGTGGGTTATCAATCCCCTACAAGGGACACAGTCCGCTACGTATTACAAATCATATATACAGACTCCAACAACGCGGCCGAATACGAGGCACTACTGCATGGTCTCCGAATGGCTGTTTCTATGGGCATACAGTGCGTAGAGGTGCGTGGGGATTCGAACCTCGCAATATCCCAAATAAATGGAGAATTCGATGCAAAAGATCCAAAGATGGCGGCATACCAAAATGCTGTACTCAAAATATCAGCTCGGTTTGAGGGGCTCGAGTTCCATCACGTTGCTCTAGACAGTAAATCAGGCAGTGGACATCCTTGCTCGAATGGGCGCTAAACGCGACCCCGTCCCGCCTAACACCTTTATGGAAAGGCTCTTCAAGCCATTCGTGGTATGGCAGGACGAGAGTGGAAATACTAGTCCGGAGTTGATCATACCCCCAGGTGCCGAACACAATTCCGATGTCATCGGGGGCTCGGACACCGAAATGACACCTTCCGCCCATGTAATCATGGTTGTCGTTGCTCCATGGACCCAACCTTTCCTGGTCTACCTTAATAGGCAGGAGCTCCCTGATGACCAGAACGAGGTCTGTCGCATAGTTCGACGCTCTAAAGCCTACAAAGTTCACGAAGGGGAACTCTATAAGAAAAGTACTACTGGAGTCCTTCAAAGATGTATCTCCGAAGAGGAGGGACGACAACTCTTGGCCGAAATACATGCTGGTCTCGGTGGCCATCATGCCGCAGCTCAGGCTCATGTAAGCAAGGCCTTCGCTACAGGTTTCCTTTGGCCAACGACCCGAGCATATGCACAAGCCCTTGTGCAGCGTTGTGTAGGATGTCAAATTTTCGCCAATCAAAGTCATATGCTGCCCACTGCCCTAAGAACAATCCCCATTACTTGGCCTTTTGTGGTCTAGGGGTTAGATATGATCGAACCCCTTAAAGGGGGCAGCCATAAGAAGAAATATTTGCTGGTTATGGTGGATAAATTCACTAAGTGGATAGAGGCCAAACTAGTAAAAACGGCTGAAGCCGGACAGGTGATCGACTTTATATCCGGCGTGGTACACAATTATGGTGTCCCGCACAACATCATTACCGACAATGGCTCTAACTTCACAGCCGATGAGGTGAAAAATTGGTGTGCTAAACTGGGCATTAAGCTCGATTACGCCTCCGTATATCACCCTCAAACAAACAGTCAGGTCGAACTGGCTAATGGCCAGATAATGAGCGGCATTAAACCCAGACTAGTGCGATCCCTACGGGAGTCAGATAAACACTGGGTCGAAGAACTTGATTCCGTACTCTGGGGACTGCAGACCACGCCCAATCGCACGACCGGATACACACCCTTTTTATGGTGTACGGCGCGGAGGCTGTTTTGCCCTGCGACATTATTCATGACTCACCTCGAGTGCGCATGTATGAAGAATGAGAAGCCGAGCTCGATCGGCAGGACAACCTAGACGACCTGGAGGAGGAGTGCGATATTGCAAAAGCCCATTCCACATTCTATCAACAACAGGCTCGGAGATACGAAAGCAGAGAAGTGCGGGCCAAGACTTATAATGTCGGTGAACTCGTTTTACACCTCCTAGAGAAGAAGAAGGACGAACTCAAGCCAAAATGGGAGGGTCCCTTCATTATAGATGAAATTCTCATAGGAGGAGCCTATCGCCTTCGTAATGCATCGGATAACCGCCTAGAGCCGAATCCATGGAACGCTGCTCGGCTCTGAAGATTCTACGCATAAGTTCGACCATGCTTCTTTTTTGTTCCTTTTTCTCCTCTTCATTTCGTTTCTTGTTTTCTTGTTTTTATACGATTTCTGGGATGTGTTCGGATAAGCCGTACACTTGAGGGGTACACATCCTAAAATGTATACACCCCACCATGACTGGGAGCTTCATTAACCGAAGCTTATTATTATTCCGAGCCTAGAGCTCACAATATATGTGTCATTTGTTTATATACACCCTCTTTTCCATTATATGCACCTCTATGACTTAAACTTTTGCCAAGATGGGTTGCCTTGCTCCTGTGTTTATGGCCTACATTCCCGATTGTTCGGCTAGGGCGTAAAGGGAGCACCTCTGCGATTGTTACAACCGGGTCATCCAGACATGTACCTTAGACGGGTGAAGCCGAAAGCTAGCGTTCTTAAGAGAATAATTGGTCGGCAACCAAATGAAAGATTGTTACATTATTGTAACCACTCTAACACTGCGGGACAGTTTTTCCACCGTACGGACCAAAGTGCAGGCACACACAATTACAGCATGTCGTCCCAAGGAAAGGAACCCTTAACGGAACTATTTTCCTTGGAAGATGTTTCTTACATATGTAATATAACATACACCCCGAACTGAAATTTTTGTCTGTTCGAGCACTACGACTTGGTTTCCTGGTTTCCAGACATAGTGAATGCTTCCTTCCATTCCGAATAGTATCCGGAAACACTCCACCATTTTGGTTCGGACGTTAAAGCCGAAAGCCTACGATGACAAACTTTCCGTATGTTCGGATAAAGGTACAGGTTGATCATAAAATACATTAATACATTGAATCAACTACCTATTCCTTATCTATTCCATCTATAATACTGTCTAAACTACAGTCTTCCTGCGAATACTTTGCAGCGATCATTACCTGGTCGTACACCAAATTTAATGGAATTACTTTCCCGTCTGGTCCTTGTGGTCCCACTCGGGCCATATGATTTGGATCAAGCTTGGTGAAACGTGTTTTCACCATGGCCCAGGCTTCTCGTGCGCCTTTGTAACAGCCTGGCTTTTGGCCCTTTTCTTTTTCTTTTGATTTATTTGTTTTTTACTCTATTTTTTTGGAGTGATTCTGTGGCCTTGCCACATGGGAAATCATCCTCATCCCTGATACGTCTCCGTCGTATCTATAATTTTTGATTGTTCCATGCCAATATTCTACAACTTTCATATACTTTTGGCAACTTTTTATACTATTTTTGGGACTAACATGTTGATCCAGTGCCCAGTGCCAATTCCTGTTTGTTGCATGTTTATGTTTCGCAGAAACCCAATATCAAACGGAGTCCAAACGGGATAAAAACGGATGGAGATTATTTTTGGAATATTTGGAAAATTCCGGAAGAAAAATCCACGCGAGACGGTGCCCGAGGTGGCCACGAGGCAAGGGGCGCGCCTGCCCCCCTGGGCGTGCCCCTGACCCTCGTGGGCCACCTGTAAGGCGGTTGCTGCTCAACTTCGGATGCAAGAAAGCTAATTTTTGGTAAAAAAAATCACGGCAAAGGTTTCAATCCAATCGGAGTTACGGATCTCCATATATACACGAAACGGTGAAAGGGCAGCAAAGGAAAACGCAGAAACAGAGAGAGACAGAGAGACAGATCCAATCTCGCAGGGGCTCTCGCCCCTCCCACGCCATGGAGGCCAAGGACCAGAGGGGAAACCCTTCTCCCATCTAGGGAGGAGGTCAAGGAAGAAGAAGACGAAGGGGCCCCCTCTCCCCTTCTCTTCCGGTGGCACCGGAACACCTCTGGAGCCATCATCATCACCGCAATGTTCACCAACAACTTCACCGCCATCATCACCAACTCTTCCCCCCTCTATGCAGCAGTGTAACCTCGCTCTTACCCACTGTAATATCTACTTAAACATGGTGCTCAACGCTATATATTATTTCCCAATGATGTATGGCTATCCTATGATGTTTGAGTAGATCCGTTTTTTCCTATGGCTATTTGATGATCAAGATTGGTTTGAGTTGCATGTTTTGTTATTGGTGCTGTCCTATGGTGCTCTCCGTGTCGCGCAAGCGTGAGGGATTCCCGCTGTAGGGTTTGCAATATGTTCATGATTTGCTTATGGTGGGTGGCGTGAGTGACAGAAGCACAGACCCGAGTAAGTAGGTTGTTTGCGTATGGGATAAAGGGGACTTGATACTTTAATGCTATGGTTGGGTTTTACCTTAATGATCTTTAGTAGTTGCGGATGCTTGCTAGAGTTCCAATCATAAGTGCATATGATCCAAGTAGAGAAAGTATGTTAGCTTATGCCTCTCCCTCAAATAAAATTGCAATAATGATTACCGGTCTAGTTATCGATTGCCTAGGGACAAATAACTTTCTCGTAACAAAAAGCTCTTTACTAAAACTAATTTAGTTGTGTCTTTATCTAAACAGCCCCTAGCTTTTATTTACGCTCTCTTTATATTCTTGCAAACCTATCCAATAACACCTACAAAGTACTTCTAGTTTCATACTTGTTCTAGGTAAAGCAAACGTCAAGCATGCGTAGAGTTGTATCGGTGGTTGATAGAACTTGAGGGAATATTTGTGCTACCTTTAGCTCCTCGTTGGGTTCGACATTCTTACTTACCGAAAGAGGCTACAATTGATCCCCTATACTTGTTGGTTATCAAGACCTTTTTCTGGCACCGTTGCCGGGGAGCAATAGCGTGGGGTGAATATTCTCGTGTGTGCTTGTTTGCTTTATCACTAAGTAATTTTTATTTGCTGTTCTTAGTTGTTCTCTATCTTTAGTTATGGATATGGAACACGAAATACCAAAAAAATTAGGTGTACTTGCTACTCATGGAGATGAGGAACCTCCTAAAACCCTCGATGCTCGTTATGTGACAGATATTATGTACTACTTTGATAATCCAGAGAAAACCCCATTCAATTTGGTAATGGGAGTAACGTTGGATCAACGTGAATACTTTAGGGATTATCGCTTGACACAAAAAGGGAAACTATTATGGGATCAAATTTATATATTGAAGTGGTATGCTCGGCAAGTATGCTTGAGTTATGATTATACTTGTTGCTCTAGGATGAAGGCTCCACACCTTCCCTTTTCATGCAAATTTAATGATAATAAAACCTTAGCTTCTTATGCTAATGGTATATATGATTACTATGATGTGGAACAAATAGAAGAATTTGTTGCTTTTATGGGTGCTTATGAAATTGAATCTATGTTTAAAGAGTTTGAAGATTTTGATGATGCTGTTTATAGACCTGAAAATTTAGCTATCCTCAAATATTGCTATGAGAATTATGAATACAATTCCGATATTAATGCACTTATTGAGAAAGTCTCCGCTGTCCAAGAAGAGACTAATATTTTGCAGGAATCTATGGAAGAAGAAGTTGATGAAACTGTGAGCTCATTGGATGAAAAAGATGAGGAGGAGAGCGAAGAACAAAAGGAGGAAGAGCGGATTGATCACCCGTGCCCACCTTCTAATGAGAGTAACTCTTCAACTCATACATTGTTTAATTTCCCTTCGTGCTTACCGAAGGATGATTGCTATGATGACTGTTATGATCCCGTTGATTCTCTTGAAATATCCCTTTTTGATGATGCTTGCTATGCTTGTGGCCAAGATGCCAATATGAATTATGCTTATGGAGATGAACTTGCTATAGTTCCTTATGTTAAACATGAAATTGTTGCTATTGCACCCACGCATGATAGTCCTATTATCTTTTTGAATTCTCCCAACTACACTATATCGGAGAAGTTTGTGCTTATTAAGGATTATATTGATGGGTTGCCTTTTACCGTTGCACATGATGATTTTGATGAATATAATATGCATGTGCTTGCTGCTCCTACTTGCAATTATTATGAGAGAGGAACTATATCTCCACCTCTCTATGTTTCCAACACGATAAAATTGCAAGAAACTGTTTATACTATGCATTGGCCTTTACTATGTGTGCATGAATTGTTCTTTTATGACATGCCGATGCATAGGAAGAGAGTTAGACTTCGTCATTGCATGATATATGTTGCTTTGTGCTCACTACTAAATTAAAATCATTGTTAATTAAAATTGGCTTTGATATACCTTGGGATCCGGGTGGATTCACTACTTGAGCACTATATGCCTAGCTTAATGGCTTTAAAGAAAGCGCTGCCAGGGAGACAACCCGGAAGTTTTAGAGAGTCATTTATTTCTGTTGAGTGCTTTTATATAGTTTAAAAACAAAAAAATAAAGAGGGGAACCCAAAACTTTTCAAAAAGAAAAGCGAAAGTGAGAGAGACAAGCATTGTTGAAGTGGGAGCTAGCCTTGAACTTTGTTCATGCTCACGGAAACTTTGTGAATCTTGATTACAGAAACTTTTCAACAAAAATAATTATCCCCTTGTACAATTCCATTGTATTATAAAAATAATGTGCCAAGGTTTGCCTTTAGGATGTTTACAATGCTTGTTGGTTTGTGCGGTGCAGGACAGAAACTTTGGCTGTAGTGCGCGATTTTTAATTTTTAACTGGAACGTCAAACGGTTCTGATTCTTTTTGCACTGTCTTTCTATACAAATTGTTTATTTTTCCTAATTTTGGCAGAATTTTTCAAGTATCAGAAGTATGGTGAATGTTCAGATTATTACAGACTGTTCTGTTTTAGACAGATTCTGTTTTTGATGCATAGTTTGCTTGTTTTGATGAAACTATCGATTTATATCAGTGGATTAAGCCATGAAAAGTTATATTACAGTAGACACAATACAAAAACAAAATATGAATTGGTTTGCAACAGTACTTAGAGTAGTGATTTGCTTTATTATACTAACGGATCTTACCGAGTTTTCTGTTGAAGTTTTGTGTGGATGAAGTGTTCGATGATCGAGAAGGTCTCGATGTGAGAAGAAGGAAGAGAGGCAAGAGCTCAAGCTTGGGGATGCCCAAGGCACCCCAAGTAAATATTCAAGGAGACTCAAGCGTCTAAGCTTGGGGATGCCCCGGAAGGCATCCCCTCTTTCTTCAACAAGTATCGGTATGTTTTCGGATTCGTTTCATTCATGTGATATGTGCAAATCTTGGAGCGTCTTTTGCATTTAGTTTTCAGTTTTCTTTTATGCACCATGCTGGTGTGAGATAGTACTTGGTTGATTTATAGAATGCTCATTGCACTTCACTTATATCTTTTGAGTATGGCTTTATAGAATGCTTCATGTGCTTCACTTATATCATTTGAAGTTTGGATTGCCTGTTTCTCTTCACATAGAAAACCGCCATTTGTAGAATGCTCTTTTGCTTCACTTATATTTGTTAGAGCGTGGGCATATCTTTTGTAGAAAGAATTAAACTCTCTTGCTTCACTTATATCTATTTAGAGAGATGACAGGAACTGGTCATTCACATGGTTAGTCATAAAATCCTACATAAAACTTGTAGATCACTGAATATGATATGTTTGATTCCTTGCAATAGTTTTGCGATATAAAGATGGTGATATTAGAGTCATGCTAGTGGGTAGTTTTGGATTGTAGAAATACTTGTGTTGAGGTTTGTGATTCCCGTAGCATGCACGTATGGTGAACCGTTATGTAACGAAGTTGGAGCATGAGGTATTTATTGATTGTCTTCCTTATGAGTGGCGGTCGGGGACGAGCGATGGTCTTTTCCTACCAATCTATCCCCCTAGGAGCATGCGCGTAGTACTTTGTTTGATGACTAATAGATTTTTGCAATAAGTATGTGAGTTCTTTATGACTAATGTTGAGTCCATGGATTATACGCACTCTCACCCTTCCATCATTGCTAGCGTCTTCGGTACCGCGCATTGCCCTTTCTCACCTCGAGAGTTGGTGCAAACTTCGCCGGTGCATCCAAACCCCATGATATGATACGCTGTGTCACACATAAGCCTCCTTATATCTTCCTCAAAACAGCCACCATACCTACCTATCATGGCATTTCCATAGCCATTCCGAGATATATTGCCATGCAACTTCCATCATCATCATATACATGACTTGAGCATTTATTGTCATATTGCTTTGCATGATCGTAAGATAGCTAGCATGATGTTTTCATGGCTTGTCCGTTTTTTGATGTCATTGCTACGCTAGATCATTGCACATCCCGGTACACCGCCGGAGGCATTCATATAGAGTCATATCTTTGTTCTAGTATCGAGTTGTAATATTGAGTTGTAAGTAAATAAAAGTGTGATGATCATCATTATTAGAGCATTGCCCCAGTGAGGAAAGGATGATGGAGACTATGATTCCCCCACAAGTCGGGATGAGACTCCGGACGAAAAAAAAAAGAGAAAGGCCAAAAAAAGAGAAGGCCCAAAAAAACAAAAAAAATGAGAGAAAAAGAGAGAAGGGGCAATGTTACTATCCTTTTACCACACTTGTGCTTCAAAGTAGCACCATGTTCTTCATATAGAGAGTCTCTTGAGTTATCACTTTCATATACTAGTGGGAATTTTCATTATAGAACTTGGCTTGTATATTCCAACGATGGGCTTCCTCAAATGCCCTAGGTCTTCATGAGCAAGCAAGTTGGATGCACACCCACTTAGTTTCAGTTTGAGCTTTCATATACTTATAGCTCTAGTGCATCCGTTGCATGGCAATCCCTACTCCTCACATTGACATCAATTGATGGGCATCTCCATAGCCCGTTGATTAGCCGCGTCGATGTGAGACTTTCTCCTTTTTGTCTTCTCCACACAACCTCCACCATCATATTCTATTCCACCTATAGTGCTATGTCCATGGCTCACGCTCATGTATTGCATGAAAGTTGAAAAGGTTTGAGAACGTCAAAAGTATGAAACAATTGCTTGGCTTGTCATCGGGGTTGTGCATGATGTGAATATTTTGTGTGGTGAAGATGGAGCATAGCCAGACTATATGATTTTGTAGGGATAACTTTCTTTGGCCATGTTATTTTGAAAAGACATGATTGCTTATTAGTAGGCTTGAAGTATTATTGTTTTTATATCAAATGATAGACTATTGCTTTGAACCACTCGTATCTTAATATTCATGCCATGATTAGATACATGATCAAGATTATGCTAGGTAGCATTCCACATCAAAAATTATCTTTTTATCATTTACCTACTCGAGGACGAGCAGGAATTAAGCTTGGGGATGCTGATACGTCTCCGTCGTATCTATAATTTTTTATTGTTCCATGCCAATATTCTACAACTTTCATATACTTTTGGCAACTTTTTATACTATTTTTGGGACAAACATATTGATCCAGTGCCCAGTGCCAGTTCCTTTTTGTTGCATGTTTATGTTTCACAGAAACCCAATATCAAACGGAGTCCAAACGGGATAAAAACGGACGGAGATTATTTTTGGAATATTTGGAAAATTTCGGAATATAAATCCACGCGAGACGGTGCCCGAGGTGGCCACGAGGCAGGGGGCGCGCCCCTGACCCTCTTGGGCCACCCGTAAGGCAGTTGCTGCTCAACTTCGGACGCACGAAAGCTATTTTTTGGTAAAAAGATCACGGCGAAGGTTTCAATCCAATCGGAGTTACAGATCTCCATATATACACGGTGAAAGGGCAGCAAAGGAGAACGCAGAAACAGAGAGAGAGAGAGACAGATCCAATCTCGGAGGGGCTCTCGCCCCTCCCACGCCATGGAGGCCAAGGACCAGAGGGGAAACCCTTCTCCCATCTAGGGAGGAGGTCAAGGAAGAAGAAGACGAAGGGGCCCCCTCTCCCCTTCTCTTCCGGTGGCGCCGGAACACCTCCGGGGCCATCATCATCACCGCAATCTTAACCAACAACTTCGCCTCCATCATCACCAACTCTTCCCCCCTCTATGCAGCGGTGTAACCTCTCTCTTACCCGCTATAATATCTACTTAAACATGGTGCTCAACGCTATATATTATTTCCCAATGATGTATGGCTATCCTATGATGTTTGAGTAGATTTGTTTTGTCCTATGGCTATTTGATGATCAAGATTGGTTTGAGTTGCATGTTTTATTAATGGTGCGGTCCTATGGTGCTCTCCGTGTCGCGCAAGTGTGAGGGATCCCTGCTGTAGGGTTTGCAATATGTTCATGATTTGCTTATGGTGGGTGGCGTGAGTGACAGAAGCACAGACCCGAGTAAGTAGGCTGTTTGCGTATGGGATAAAGGGGACTTGATACTTTAATGCTATGGTTGGGTTTTACCTTAATGATCTTTAGTAGTTGCGGATGCTTGCTAGAGTTCCAATCATAAGTGCATCTGATCCAAGTAGAGAAAGTATGTTAGCTTATGCCTCTCCCTCAAATAAAATTGCAATAATGATTACCGGTCTAGTTATCGATTGCCTAGGGACAAATAACTTTCTCGTAACAAAAAGCTCTTTACTAAAACTAATTTAGTTGTGTCTTCATCTAAACAGCCCCTAGCTTTTATTTACGCTCTCTTTATATTCTTGCAAGCCTATCCAAAAACACCTACAAAGTACTTCTAGTTTCATACTTGTTCTAGGTAAAGCGAACGTCAAGCGTGCGTAGAGTTGTATCGGTGGTCGATAGAACTTGAGGGAATATTTGTTCTACCTTTAGCTCCTCGTTGGGTTCGACACTCTTACTTATCGAAAGAGGCTACAATTGATCCCCTATATTTGTGGGTTATCAAGACCTTTTTCTGGCGCCGTTGCCGGGGAGCAATAGCATGGGGTGAATATTCTCGTGTGTGCTTGTTTGCTTTATCACTAAGTAATTTTTATTTGTTGTTCTTAGTTGTTCTCCATCTTTAGTTATGGATATGGAACACGAAATACCAAAAAAATTAGGTGTACTTGCTACTCATGGAGATGAGGAGCCTCCTAAAGCCCTCGATGCTCGTTATGTGACAGATATTATGTACTACTTTGATAACCAGAGAAAACCCCATTCAATTTGGTAATGGGAGTGACGTTGGATCAACGTGAATACTTTAGGGATTATTGCTTGACACAAAAAGGTATACTATTATGGGATCAAATTTATATATTGAAGTGGTATGCTCGACAAGTATGCTTGAGTTATGATTATACTTGTTGCTCTAGGATGAAGGCACCACACCTTCCCTTTTCATGCAAATTTAATGATAATAAAACCTTAGCTTCTTATGCTAATGGTATATATGATTACTATGATGTGGAACAAATAGAAGAATTTGTTGCTTTTATGGGTGCTTATGAAATTGAATCTATGTTTAAAGAGTTTGAAGATTTTGATGATGCTGTTTATAGACCTGAAAATTTAGCTATCCTGAAATATTGCTATGAGAATTATGAATACAATTCCGATATTAATGCACTTATTGAGAAAGTCTCCGCTGTCCAAGAAGAGACTAATATTTTGCAGGAATCTATGGAAGAAGAAGTTGATGAAACTGTGAGCTCATTGGATGAAAAAGATGAGGAGGAGAGCGAAGAACAAAAGGAGGAAGAGCGGATTGATCACCCGTGCCCACCTTCTAATGAGAGTAACTCTTCAACTCATATATTGTTTAATTTCCCTTCGTGCTTACCGAAGGATGATTGCTATGATGACTGTTATGATCCCGTTGATTCTCTTGAAATATCCCTTTTGCTAGAGTTCCAATCATAAGTGCATATGATCCAAGTAGAGAAAGTATGTTAGCTTATGCCTCTCCCTCAAATAAAATTGCAATAATGATTACCGGTCTAGTTATCGATTGCCTAGGGACAAATAGCTTTCTCATAACAAAAAGCTCTTTACTAAAACTAATTTAGTCGTGTCTTCATCTAAACAGCCCTAGCTTTTATTTACGCTCTCTTTATATTCTTGCAAGCCTATCCAAAAACACCTACAAAGTACTTCTAGTTTCATACTTGTTCTAGGTAAAGCGAACGTCAAGCGTGCGTAGAGTTGTATCGGTGGTCGATAGAACTTGAGGGAATATTTGTTCTACCTTTAGCTCCTCGTTGGGTTCGACACTCTTACTTATCAAAAGAGGCTACAATTGATCCCCTATACTTGTGGGTTATCAAGACCTTTTTCTGGCGCCGTTGCCGGGGAGCAATAGCATGGGATGAATATTCTCGTGTGTGCTTGTTTGCTTTATCACTAAGTAATTTTTATTTGTTGTTCTTAGTTGTTCTCCATCTTTAGTTATGGATATGGAACACGAAATACCAAAAAAATTAGGTGTACTTGCTACTCATGGAGATGAGGAGCCTCCTAAAGCCCTCGATGCTCGTTATGTGACAGATATTATGTACTACTTTGATAACCAGAGAAAACCCCATTCAATTTGGTAATGGGAGTGACGTTGGATCAACGTGAATACTTTAGGGATTATTGCTTGACACAAAAAGGTATACTATTATGGGATCAAATTTATATATTGAAGTGGTATGCTCGACAAGTATGCTTGAGTTATGATTATACTTGTTGCTCTAGGATGAAGGCACCACACCTTCCCTTTTCATGCAAATTTAATGATAATAAAACCTTAGCTTCTTATGCTAATGGTATATATGATTACTATGATGTGGAACAAATAGAAGAATTTGTTGCTTTTATGGGTGCTTATGAAATTGAATCTATGTTTAAAGAGTTTGAAGATTTTGATGATGCTGTTTATAGACCTGAAAATTTAGCTATCCTGAAATATTGCTATGAGAATTATGAATACAATTCCGATATTAATGCACTTATTGAGAAAGTCTCCGCTGTCCAAGAAGAGACTAATATTTTGCAGGAATCTATGGAAGAAGAAGTTGATGAAACTGTGAGCTCATTGGATGAAAAAGATGAGGAGGAGAGCGAAGAACAAAAGGAGGAAGAGCGGATTGATCACCCGTGCCCACCTTCTAATGAGAGTAACTCTTCAACTCATATATTGTTTAATTTCCCTTCGTGCTTACCGAAGGATGATTGCTATGATGACTGTTATGATCCCGTTGATTCTCTTGAAATATCCCTTTTGCTAGAGTTCCAATCATAAGTGCATATGATCCAAGTAGAGAAAGTATGTTAGCTTATGCCTCTCCCTCAAATAAAATTGCAATAATGATTACCGGTCTAGTTATCGATTGCCTAGGGACAAATAGCTTTCTCATAACAAAAAGCTCTTTACTAAAACTAATTTAGTCGTGTCTTCATCTAAACAGCCCTAGCTTTTATTTACGCTCTCTTTATATTCTTGCAAGCCTATCCAAAAACACCTACAAAGTACTTCTAGTTTCATACTTGTTCTAGGTAAAGCGAGCGTCAAGTGTGCGTAGAGTTGTATCGGTGGTCGATAGAACTTGAGGGAATATTTGTTCTACCTTTAGCTCCTCGTTGGGTTCGACACTCTTACTTATCGAAAGATGCTACAATTGATCCCCTATACTTGTGGGTTATCAATCCCTCCCTCCCAAGTCGCTCGTCATTCTCAAAACCTTGCAGAGATCATGTCACTGCTTGACCAAACCATAATTTCTTTTTCTCAGGAATATTCCCTTTTCTATTAAAGGAATAACCCTAATTGCCGTAGGTTGTGAAGCAACCTATATTTTTGTCCATCCAAAAATTTCCAAATAATTCTCATAATTTCTTTGAGTCATATGTTGCTTAAATATACCCAAACTTTCCTATCCTAGCCCAAGAATAATTCCCCAATAATTATTCTTCGTTTCTGACCAGTGTGGCTCTGTGAGAAGGAAGTGCCACCTATCTTTCCTTGTTGGCTCCCAAACTTCTTGGGCGTTCTTTTATGTCCAAATCATTGCCTCATGCAAAAATTCAACTTTATTTGCCTAGCCAACTTCCTCAGTGATTTTTCAAAGTTTCTGTCAGACAGAAGGCTTTGTGAAGGAATTACTAGCTAGGGTTATTCAAATGAGTTGAAATTTTGCACACTCCTTAATGTGCTCATATCATTATCTATTTGAGCACAGGACCAAATCTTTGATTCTGGCAATATTTTTAGGTTGTGAAGCAAGTGCATTTTATATTGCTTCATTAATTCTGAGAAATTTCCAGATTGTTCTCCTACCCAAATAACACCTCTCCACCCAATTTGGGATCATTTCATTGAGCCATTTGATCACCTAAATTTTAGCAAGTTTCTGGACAGAGAGAATAGCTATGAAGGAAGTACCATTTTGGTGAATCCAATTGGTATGAAATTTTTACAGCATCTTTATATGATCAAATCATCAAGCCTTGCCAAATTTCAGCCCAAGTGGCATCACCATGTGAGTGCATCATCCAAATCTCATTTCTGGACCAAAAATGCAGTTGTGAAGTAGCTATATTCATTACTAGTCCATATCTCCTTAAACTCCCCAGGATCGTAGTCCTTCCTAAGCTAATCATCCCAGACAACACCATTTGACCCAATCAGTTTCCTGCTGATCAGCAGTGCTCTACGAAGTTCGATACAGCAAACTTCAGAGCTTAATTCCAACCCAACCACAGGGGCCTGGCTGTGAATATTTTATTTACAGAATGGTCCCTGGTCTTCAACCCCTCATATCTTTTTACCCATAGCTCCAAATCAGGTGAATCCAAAGCCCACTTCTTTGTTTCATCGAGCCCGTTCTGATGGAATCATTTTCACCATGTTTTGACATTCTGAAAATGACCATTATGCCCTTGCCCTTATTCAGTCCCTATCGGGAGAGAAACTTTTCTGGCGATTTGTTCCACGAACGTTCTGCACTTCTCCCCGGTGCATTCTTCATTCCCAGGCAAGCCACAACCACCATTTGCATGATAGCCATGGAGTAGCATTGGTTTTCAACTTGTGTGTTTGTCTTGCTACTACTGTCGTTATTTCGGTTATGCTTATGGATCGGTGATTACCGTCATGTTATGTTTTCTTGCACTCTGTTATCTTGTTCTATCTGCTAGTATTACCTTCATATTGGCCATGCTTGGTAGTAGTGCATGCTACCTCTTGAGCACTGTGTTGGTTTTCCCTTGAAGTGGAAAGGGTGATGCAGTAAAGTAGCGTAAGTATTTCCCTCAGTTTTTGAGAACCAAGGTATCAATCCAGTAGGAGACTACACTCGAGTCCCACGCACCTACACAAACAAATAAGAACCTCGCAACCAACGCGATAAAGGGGTTGTCAATCCCTTCACGGTCACTTACGAGAGTGAGATCTGATAGAGATGATAAGATAATATTTTTGGTATTTTTATGATAAAGAGTAAAAGTAAAGATTGCAAGATAAATAAAGATAGAAATAGCTTGTTGACGGAAGATTAATATGATGGAAAATAGACCCGGGGGCCATAGGTTTCACTAGTGGCTTCTCTCAAGATAGCATAAGTATTACGATGGGTAAACGAATTACTGTCGAGCACTTGATAGAATTGAGCATAGTTATGACAATATCTAGGTATGATCATGTATATAGGCATCACGTCCGTGACAAGTAGACCGACTCCTGCCTGCATCTACTACTATTACTCCACACATCGACCGCTATCCAGCATGCATCTAGAGTATTAAGTTCATAAGAACAGAGTAACGCTTTAAGCAAGATGACATGATGTAGAGGGATAAACTCATGCAATATGATATAAACCCCATCTTTTTATCCTCGATGGCAACAATACAATACGTGTCGTTTCCCCTACTGTCACTGGGATCGAGCACCGCAAGATTGAACCCAAAGCTAAGCACTTCTCCCATTGCAAGAAAGATCAATCTAGTAGGCCAAACCAAACTGATAATTCAAAGAGACTTGCAAAGATAACCAATCATACATAAAAGAAATCAAAGGAGATTCAAATATTGTTCATAGATAATCTGGATCATAAACCCACAATTCACCGGATCTCGACAAACACACCGCAAAAGAAGAGTTACATCAAATAGATCTCCAAGAGAATTGAGGAGAACTTTGTATTGAGATCCAAAGAGAGAGAAGAAGCCATCTAGCTAATAACTATGGACCCGAAGGTCTGAGGTAAACTACTCACACATCATCGGAGAGGCTATAGTGTTGATGTAGAAGCCCTCCATGATCAATGGCCCCTCCGGCAGGACGCCGAAAAAGGCCCCAAGATAGGATCTCACGGGTACAGAAGGTTGCGGCGGTGGAATTAGTATTTCGTGGTCGCTTCTGATGGTTTGGGGGTACATAGGTATATATAGGAGGAAGAAGTTGGTCGGTGGAGCCACGAGGGGCCCACGAGGGTGGAGGGCGCGCCCAGGGGGGTAGGCGCACCCCCCTACCTCGTGGCTTCCTCGTCTGTTGCTTGACGTCCACTCCAAGTCCTCTGGATCACGTTTGTTCCAAAAATCACGTTCCCGAAGGTTTCATTCCGTTTGGACTCCGTTTGATATTCTTTTTCTGCGAAACACTGAAATAGGAAAAAAAACAGCAATTTGGGTTGGGCCTCCGATTAATAGGTTAGTCCCAAAAATAATATAAAAGTGTATAATAAAGCCCATTAAACATCCAAATCAGAATATAATATAGCATGGAACAATCAAAAATTATAGATACGTTGGAGACGTATCAGTACATGTTGGGTTGGTCATGTTCTTTGGTGCATGACTGTCGTTGATTACCGAGTACGGGTGATATGCATTGTTCCTTGTTGTTAGTTGGTTAAGTGTTTACTCGGTTATGTTATTGATGTGTTCTTGCACGGTACTTATTGTTGATGTTAATGGTTATGTTATACTATGAGTAGTGTTGTACTTGTGATATTCATGCTCGTTATTATGCCATGCTTAGTTGGATATGATTCATTGTTGATATGGTTGATAGTTATGTTGTACCCTCATGCTTATGTTGATATCATGCTCATGCATTATAATTCACTAGTACAACGAGCTCCTAAACAAACGGTTTAAAACCCCTTTCCGTGACGGCATTTGGAACCGTCGCCAAGTGAGTGTGGGCGATAGGGGGTCCTTCCCACACGACCCAGGAACCATCGAGGATATGCCCTCCTGGCACACACGTTCGACAAAATGAGGTCGTGTGCGACCGGCGAGTGCTCAAATACGGAAATACATATAGTAGAGCTAAAAAAGTACAATTATATGGCAAAATTGTTTCCGGTCGCAAGTACATCCCACACAGTCAATCCGCGCTAAACGTTTCCGTTCGAATGTACATCCCACACAGTCGCTCGAAGGAAAATGTTTCCGTTCACAGGTACATCACACACAATTTTTCCCACTAAATTGCTTGCATTATTGAATATATCACACACGGTCCATAGAAGAAACTGTGTGGCAAAGGCTGTCCATCACACACAGTTTTCATGTGGTAAATGTTTCCGCAAGGTGGCCTAACGCAAATAGTTTTCAAGAGAAAGTCTTGTGTGATTGTTCATTGATCCAACACGCTTTATTCCTAGAAACTGTGTGCGTTGCCTGAGGTCATCGCCCACAGTATTTTTTCAACAACCATTTGCAATAGCAAAACCAAATTACCAGGCTAATACACCACTAGCAGGCTAATTATCCGATTATTCATAATCCATTTATTAATCTAATTGACAGTTCATATTAAGCACACAATATATTTCATTTTCATAATTGAAATACATCAGAGTACAACATCATATAGCTTCAGCACTCAGCTATCCCATTACACAACTACACCAGGACCAAGTTTCACATGCAACATCTATAACCTTTCGAAATTAGCATCATAGACGGTACATACACAGATGTATCTCATCTGGAAAACTACTGAAGCAGAAGGCAAATATTGAGCCTTCATTGATGTTGAAGGTCTTTGTAACTTTAGGCCAGTGCCTGTGGATGATTGACCGTCCATCCTTCGTCCACTTCAGGAACACTTCAATATTGAACCATGGGTGTTGTATGAATACCTTCCTCGCCTCCTGACCATACATGTGGTTTGAGAGGTAAGCATCAGTGAACTGCTTTGGAAAGGCCTGGAAACAAGGATGTGCATAAATATCTTCTTTATATTGGAAATGGGGCAAAGGAATTAAAAAGGCAAGGTATAATAGTTAGTACCATCCTGTAGTGAACCGATGTCTTCTTCATTGTGCAGACAAAGATCTTGTTGTTTTTTGTCGCTAATTTCTTTATCCTAATTATCTTTCTGAGTTTCTTGACTTGACTGACATTCATGGACAACTCATGTCGGGGGTTGGGTGTGACATATGCCAAAGGATGGCTTATCATGGTGGGAGCGAGTAGAACGTCGCCGGTGCCTGGAAGCGGGATAAGGCGTAGACACGTACGTCGGCGAACTTTAGCCAGGTTTGGGGCTCTCCGTGGAGATAACACCCCTAGTCCTGCTCGCGGGGTCTCCGCATGATCACTAAGGCACTAGTGATACAATGGTGCTCCTTGAGCTGTTTGCTAGAGGTGGAAGAAAGCAAGGCTAGCTCTCTCCTTTCTCTATGGGTGAGTCTAGTTCTAACAGGTTGGAACCCTTTGCATGGGTGCCCTGGGGGTTTATATAGGCCTACCCCCAGGGGTACATTGGTAATCTGGCCGGGTGTAGGACCCGTCTGTCAGTCTCTCTGGTCTCCGGCTTCTTTGCCGGCTGCTGGGGCCCGCCGCTTGGTGGGCCCCGCCGACTGGTCTGGTACGGAGCCGACGGGCCGCCTCCGTCGCTCGCGGGTCTGGTCGGCTGCTGATTACTGTAGCTGTGATGTTAATGACACAGGCTTGGTCAGAAGGGCGTGGCTACAGTCCCGCCGCCTGGTGGGAGATCACTCTAGCCACACTGCGTCTTATCTTGTTGATGGCGGGTGGGGCCCTCAGGAAGGAACGGGCCGCCTGCTGGAGGCCGGCCTCCCTCGGGTCCAACTGGCCAGGCTTCCGCCATCTTCCAGGCTCTCACTGCCTGGTAGGGCCCGCCGTCTTCAGGCCGTACCGACAGGCGGTCGTGGGAGCAGGGCTCCGCCCTGACAGGGATGACGTCAGGGGCGGAGTGGCAACAGTGCCGCGCCGGGCAGAGATCTCTGCCTGTACGGAGCACTGTGGCCATGCCCGGCCCTGGATATGGGGGTGATGGGCTACACTGTGGCCTCACACTATCTTGTCTTCTTAATGGGGGCGCAGACTCTGAGGGCACCGCGGGCCGACTGCCTAGGAGCCGGCTTCTCTGGAGGTCGCCCGCTAGGAGCCGGTCTGTCTTGATGCCGTCTTCTGGAACTCGGCCGCCTATGGGCAGCCGGCTATTCCTCCAGCCGGCCACCAGAAGGCGGCACTTCGTCTTGATGAGGGCGCAGACTTTGAGGGCGCCATGGGCCGACCGCTAGGGGCCGGCTTCTCTGGAAGCCGCCTACTAGGAGTCGGCCTGTCTTGATGCTGTCTTCTGGAACTCGGCCGCCTATGGGCAGCCGACTATTCTTCCAGTCGACCACCGGAAGGCGGCACTTCATCTTGACGCTTTGAGGGGTGCAGTCAGCCCCGATGTCTTGAAAGGTTCTGGGTCTCGGGTTAGCCTACCCGTGGCCCATTACTTCGACAGTAGTCCCCGAAGCTGGTGAGGCGCCGCGGCTGAGCAGCCAAGGAGCCTCAGCACTTTCCTTCTTCGAGTGCTCGCGGCGGAGTTTCGTCAGAACTCTGCCGAGCCGCTTGGTGGGAGTCGGCCTTAGCCAGGCGGTCTTGCCCAGAACTTCGAATCACGACAGCGGGAACCAGGTGGCTTGCTTGCTAAGCTTCTAGGCCACCGGTCGTCATGGGCATGCCACGTGGCATCGAGTGGCCGGGTCGGCCAGCCAGCCCACGCGCGCGATGGGACGCGCCTGCGGGCGGGGCTCGCCACTACCGGGCCTTGGGACACGAGCGGATCCGCTGCGGCCGAGGCGGGCGGTTGAGTTTCACCGCGGAATTACTGCGCGCAGTAACTCGTGCGATAAAGGTGGGAGCGTGGGGTCGTGGGCACAGTTAATCCCACGATCCCACGCTCCCCCTCGGCTTCGTAGCCCGTAGGCCTATAGGTAGGGGGAGGAGGGGGAGCGGCAGAGCACGCGCGCCCCTCCACCCCATTCTTTCCTCCTCTTCTTCCTCTTGCCGCAGCGCCTCCAAGCCACACCGAGCGCTGCAGTGGTTTGTCTCCGATGAGCTCATCTGTCAACCTCACGCCCCCATGGCGCGCTCCGGAGCATGGGACGGCTCCGAAGTCCATGAATACCGAGTCGACTTTCTCCGCCAGACGCGGCGGCTGCCCGTCAAGGACTACATGAAGGTTCACCTTGCACCGGAAAGGGAGATCTCGCTGGCGCCGGAGGAGGGCGAGCGGGTCGTCTTCCGCTCGCACTGCCTGCACAGCCTCGGCCTGCCGGCGAGCGGCTTCTTCCGGTCCTTCCTCGAGTTCTATAATCTTCAGCCGCACTACCTCACCCCGAACATGGTGGTGCTGTTGTCCGCCTTCATCACTCTGTGCGAAGGCTTCCTCGGCGTCCTCTCCACCATCGAGCTTTTGGGAGAGTTCTTCTACACCAAGCTCGGCACCCTCGTCGCGGGCGTGCCAGCTCAATGCGGCGCTTTCATTGCGGTGCGGAGGCCGGCGGCCGAAAATCCGTTTCCTCCCATCACGCTGATCAAGTCGGTGAAGATGTGGCAGCGGTCGTACTTCTACGTGAAGAGCGTCTTCCCGGAGGGCGACCGGGTCAACTTGCCGGCTTATGCAGCCGGCCCGCCGGCTGGGAGGCGGCCCAACTGGTCGTACCGGGCCAAGACACTGTCGCCTATAGGAGCTGCCACCATCGCGCGGCTCTGGGTACTGACACAGTCGGAGGGCCTGACCGGGCCCGACTTGCTATCCGCCTTCGTGGCGCGTCGGGTGCTCCCGCTCCAGGGCCGTCCTCACATGATCTGTCAGATGAGCGGGCATCGGGACCCAAGCCGGTTGTGCACCAAGGAGATGCCTCGCGCAGAGGTAGCTCACATGGTGAACTACCTTGCGAACTGCGAGCTCACGGGAGTGGCAGTTCGGCAAGGAGCCGTATTCACACGCCGACCCCCCGCCTATGGTAAGTTATCTTTCTTTTTCTCTATCTTTTTTGTTGCTGAGTTCTGCCTGTCCAACCTGACCAATCGGCCTTTGAACAGAGCCCCCTCCTCCAGCCGGCCACCGACGCCGCGGGACCGGAACGTCAATTTCTCCCCGACCGAGCGGAGAGCGACGTGGATGACCCCGACTTGGGGGCGACGGCCTTGGAGGACGACGCCGAGGGAGGAGGCGGCGAAGCAGGCGGCTCATGGCTCGGAGCCGGTCTCGACGACTGGCCCGACGACGATGCGGGGGAAGTCGCCCCGCGCCACCAGCCAGGGTCCGACCAGCTGGGTGCGAGCTCATCTGCCGCGCCGGGTGCCCAAGGTGGTGCGAAAAAACGCAGCGCCGCGCCGAGCTTGTTTGGCAGCCGGCCGAAGAAGACCAAGGGTTCGGCTGCGGCGACCAAGCGGGTTGAAGCGGCCGTGAAGGCCCTCCACTTTCGCAAGCCGGTGAAGGAGCCGCAGCTGGTTTCCGCGTAAGTACTGACTTCCTCTCGTACTTCCCTCTTCCTTGCTGATCTTTCCTGAATTTCTTTGCTTTGCTTCCCTTGATCTAGGGCCCCGCTCTCTCTTGAGAAGTCGGCCGCCGCCTCCATCGTTGGGTCGGCGGAGACTTCTGCCACCACCCGGCGAATCAATCCGGCCGCCGACCTCCGGGAGGCAACGGAGCGAAACGCGCGAGAGGCGCGCGAGGAGCAGGAGGCCGCCCGCCTGGAGAAGGCGGAAGCGGAAAGGGCGGAGGCTGCCGCCCTGAAGAAGCTGGCGGAAGCCGAGGTAGCCACCGCGGCGAAGAAGCAGGCTAAAGAAGCCGCGCGCCGCCAGTCGGCGAGATTCGTCACTCCCCTGAACTCCGCGCCACCCCCACCGGAGTTCGTGGCACATACTGGGGAAGCCGGCGGCGAGCACCCTATCATGGAGAGGGACAGCGGCGACGTCGCCATGCCGGACGTAATCGTGCCCCGGCCACCGCCTTCTGAGGAAGCACGGGACAAGCAGCCGGCTGATCCACCGGCGCCACCAGCCAGAGACGAGATGGCGACGGACCCAACTCCTAAGGAGTTTGATCAACGTGCCGTAGACTTGTCGGAGAGCCGGAGTAAGTCTTTTTATCTCTCTGTGGGGGCACGCTGGCGCACCCGCGGGCTGTAGTCCTCGAGATTCGGGCCGACTGCTGAGCAGTCGGGCCGGATCTCCCCGGCGACTATACTTCTTCTCTGTTGGCAACTGACACCTTTCCCTTCTTCTTTTCTCTGCAGAGGCCAACGCCGCCTTGCAGCAGCAGCTGGGCGAAGCCAACACCGTGCTGCGTGCTAAGGAGGTGGAGTGCGGCAAGCTGGCTGAAGAATGTGACCGGCTGGTCGCGCAACTAGCGGAGCAGGCGGAGCTTCTCAAGAAGGCCCAGAAGGAGGTGGAGGACAAGGAGACCAGCCTCCTTGCTGAGTTCGCGACCGAACGCTCCGCCTGGACCGACAAGGAGGCGATGCTGACTTCCGGCTTTCTCGAGATTGAAGACATAGTTGATGGTGAGCTTCCCTCTTTTTCCTTCTTTGAGCTGCCGGCTGCTGGTCGAGCCGGCCTCTCGTCTCTAACTTTGGCTCTTTGCTTTCAGTTTTGGCAGACTTCTTCCCTGGTCATTCTGACGCCGCCAATCAGGCCATTGAAGCTGATCGTGAAGGACAGAGGGCGGAAGGCGCACAGATCGCTGCCGACGCCCCACGAACCCTTAGCGAGCAGCTCCTGAGCATCGAGGCCCGTCTTCGGCCGGCTCACCGGATGTTGTGCCGTCTTCAGCGTGTCGGAGCCCAGGCAATCGCTGCTCTGTGGCCGGACATGCCGGCACCGCGTACTCCCAGTCGGACTGCCGACTGGCTGGAGGTGGCGGCTGGCCATCTTGAGGCCTGGAAGGGTTCCTCGGCCCGAGATGGAGTGCGCCGGGCCTTGGAGTTTGTCAAGGCATGGTACCCTGGGCTAAATCTAGCCCAGTTGACCACATTTCGGCAGGAGGCCCAGGAGGAGCTAGTGGCCGTGGAAGATGACCTTGTCAAGCGTGCGGCGGCAATCGCCGAGTACACCAACACCAGCGTCTTCATCCCGGAGCAGGCCGAGAACGGCGCCGAGGCGCCGCCAGAATGGTTCGGGCTGAACCCGGAGGACGGCGATGACTCGGCCGAGGTGATCGACTCCAGCGGCGAGGAAGAAGACGAGGAGGAGGAGGAAGGCGAAGAGGAGGCGCCAGAGGTCGGAGCGGACGGCCAACCTCAGCTCGACTGCGCCTCCAGCAACGAGCCACACCCGAGCGAGCCAGCTGCCACTGGAGGCGACCAAGCGGAGACTGACCAGCCGGCCGCTCCACCAACCGGCGCTACCGACTCCTCCGAACCACCGAACCCGTCTGCTGCTCCCTAGGCCGCCAGTTTATCTTTTGCTTTACCTGCTTATCAGTCTCGATGACCTTGTTAACTTTGCACAATTCCACCCGCGGGGTGTATTTCAAACTTCTGTTGAATGTTGGCCAAGGGCCTTTGATATGTAAATATTTTTGCCGAGTTCTATCTTTCCTTGCTTTCTATTCCTTGGCCTTTTTCCTTTGCCGCCCTCCCTTAGTTGCCGTCTTGCCAGCCCGACAGCTGCTCTGCGGACTGTGGCTGGGTCAAGTACTTAGCTACTTTCGGGAAGGCAAGTACTTAGCCGATTAGAACGTTTTAGCAAGTTAAGTAGAAGCCAGCCGGCCGGCTGCTCAACAGCCGGTCGTAGAGGCGGGAAGCCGGCTTTAACTATGCACATGCTTTGGGTCCTTAGCCATTTTTCATGTGGGCACCCTTTCTGCCTTTCTCCTGCCCACCAGACAGTCGCTCCGCGAGCTGCGGCTTCTGGCAGGAGACGGCTTAAGTGCCAATACATTACTTGTCTGGCTGCAGGAAGCATTTCATAGTGCAAGGCGGTGAGTCCCCGAGCCGACTAGTTGGACCCGGTGCCAAGCGGCATAAAGGAAATAACACACTCATAGGACTAATTCTTATCATATAGATAAAAGAGGGCAGTCCCCGAGCTCTTCTCGGGGGACCCGGAGTTTTCGTACTTTAATACAAAAGGTAGCATGGTACATACTGCATCAACTGTAAAATCTTCGGAGGAGATTTGCATTCCATGGCCGCTCCGTCTCCTTGCCGGAGTCGTCCCTCTTGCGCGCTCGAGGCTTCTAAGCATCGATTAGGTAGTAGGAGTCGTTGCCCAACACCTTGCTGATGATGAAGGGGCCTTCCCAAGGCGCTGAGAGCTTGTGCTGGCCGGCTGTTCGCTGGATCAGCCAGAGCACAAGGTCTCCCTCTTGGAAGGATCTCAGCTTGACCTTCCGGTTGTAGTATCGGCGCAGACTCTGCTGGTAGATGGTGGACCGGCTGAGTGCCAACAGCCGGCCCTCTTCCAGCAGATCAACGCCGTCTTGTCGTGCTTCTTCTGCCTCCTCTTCGGTGTACATGGTGACTCGAGGGGAGTCGAATTCTATGTCCGTCGGGATGACGGCTTCGGCACCGTAGACGAGGAAGAAGGGAGTGAAGCCGGTTGACTTGTTCGGAGTTGTGCACAGGCTCCAGAGGACGGCCGGCAGCTCGTCGAGCTAGCAGCCTGCCGAACGCTCCAGAGGCTCGACCAGTCGGGGCTTAATACCGGACAAAATGAGGCCGTTTGCTCGCTCCACTTGACCGTTTGACTGCGGATGGGCAACGGACGCTAAGTCCAGTCGGATGCCCTGTGTCGCACAGAAACGGGCCAAGGCACCCTTGGCAAAGTTTGTGCCGTTGTCGGTGATGATGCTGTGTGGTATGCCGTACCGGATGGTGATGTCGGAGATGAAAGTCACAGCAGTCGGAACATTCAATTTCTTAATTGGCTTTGCTTCTATCCACTTGGTGAACTTGTCCACCGCGACAAGCAGATGAGTCATGCCACCGCACGCCGTCTTGAATGGTCCCACCATGTCCAGGCCCCAGACGGCAAAGGGCCAGGCAATGGGGATAGTCTTGAGTGCAGAAGCCGGCTGATGTGGCTGTGAGCGGAACTTCTGGCACCCTTTGCATTTCTGGACCAAATCTTTGGCATCTTCTAGAGCAGTTGGCCAGAAAAAACCGTGGCGGAAGGCTTTGGCCATGAGTGCTCTTGAAGCCGCGTGGTGACCACACTCACCTTGATGAATATCTTTGAGGATTGCTTGGCCTTGCTCTGGCTCTATGCAGCACTGGTAGACACCAGTGACACTGCGCCTCACAAGCTCTCTGTTGACTATGGTGTATGCTGCTGCCCGGCGTTGCACTTGCCGGGCCGAGATCTCATCAGTCGGCAGCTCTTTGTTCACCAGGAAGTTGAGGATGGGCTTGGCCCATGAAGGCGCTGCAATTTCTTCGATTGCTAGGACTGCTACTTGCACGAGGGCGGTTGGGCCGGGAGGTGGCGGGTTGGAGTCAGCTGCCGCTTGCTGAGTCGATGAAGTCCCCGGGCCGACTGCTGCAGTCCCCGAGCCGGGCTCTGAGGTCCCCGGGCCGGGTGCGGCTGCTGCAGTCCCCGATCGCCTGCCGAATTCCTTGTGCCGGCTGCTGGGGTCCTCAAGTCGGATCCGACTGCTTCAGGAGGAGCCGGCACAAAGATGGAATCTGACTCTGGCGATGGCTTGACAGACGGCTTGAGGAGGCGTTGTAGGGCGACGCTGGTTGGTATTGCTTGCCGGGTGGAGCCGATCCATGCCAAGGCATCTGCTTGCTCATTGTCATTCCTTGGCACATGGAGAAACTCGCACCCTTCAAAGTATCCGCTGAGTTACTGTACGAGGAAGCGGTAGCTCGCCATGTTTGCATCCTTAGCGTCCCAGTCGCCTGACGACTGCTGGACCACCAAGTCGGAGTCACCATAGCACAGGATCCGGCGAATGCCGAGTTCCTTGGCAAGCCGGAGCCCATGAATGAGTGCCTCATATTCAGCGACCTTGTTGGAGGCGGCAAAATGGATTTGCAGCACATATCTGAGCTTGTAGCCTTTGGGAGAGGTAAGGACAATGCCGACTCCCAAACCGGTGCGCATCTTGGAACCATCAAAATGCATTCGCCAATGGGTGGAGTCTGGTGCTGGCGGTAGGTACTGGGTCTCGGCCCAATCGACGAGGAAGTCGGCCAGTGCTTGTGACTTGATGGCGGTGTGAGGTTGGTAGTAGATGGTGTAGGGGGGCAAAACTATGGCCCATTTGGCCACTCGGCCTGAAGCATCTCGGCTTCCAATGATCTCGGCAAGCGGAGCTATGCAGACTACAGTGATTGGGTGCTCTTGGAAGTATGGCTTCAGTTTCTTGGCGGCAAAGTGCACGCCGTAGCACATCTTCTGGTAGTGGGGGTAGTTTTGCTTGGAGGCTGACATCACTTCACTCAGGTAATACACCGGTCTCTGGACTGGTAGTGCCTTGCCTTTCTCCTTGCGCTCCACAACTATGACAGTGCTGACCACCCGGCTGGTGGCGGCGATATAGAGGAGCATGGGTTCCTTAGGAGTCAGAGCCGCCAGGACAGGCGGAGTGGTCAACATCTTCTTGAGCTGGAGAAAAGCTTCATCTACGTTGTCGTTCCACTCGAAAAAAGTGGTCTTCTTCATGAGCCGGTACAGGGGAAGAGCCTTCTCGCCCAGCCGACTGATGAAGCGGCTGATGGATGCCAAGCAGCCGGTGAATTTCTGCACGTCCAGCAGTCGGGTGGGCACTTCCATCCTCTCGATGGCCTTGATTTTCACGGGGTTGCATTCTATGCCGCGCTCTGAAACCAGGAAGCCAAGAAGCTGGCCGACTGGTACTCCAAAGATGCATTTCTCCGGGTTGAGCTTGATCTGAAATTGGCGCAAGTTCTCAAAGGTCTCCTTGAGATCTTCTAGTAGCGTCCCACGCTTCTCCGTCTTCACCACCACATCGTGCACATAGACATGGGCGTTTCTGCCGAGTTGCTTGAGGAGACACTTCTGCATGCAACGCTGGAACGTGGCACCGGCATTCCTCAAGCCGAACGTCATGGTCAGGTAGCAGAAGGCTCCGAATGGCGTGATGAAGGCGGTCTTCAGCCTGTCGGCCGGGTTCAGCTTGATCTGGTGATACCCTGAGTATGCATCCAAGAAACTCAACAGCTCGCATTCGGCTGTGGAGTCTATCAGTTGGTCAATTCTTGGCAAAGCAAAGGGGTCTTTGGGGCAGGCTTTGTTGAGGCTGGTATAATCAATACACATGCGCCAGTGCTTGTTTTTCTTCAGCACAAGGACTGGGTTGGCCAGCCACTCTGGAAAGAACACTTCCATGATGAAGCCGGCTGCCAGCAGCCGGGCTATCTCTTGTCCAACGACTCTTCTCTTCTCTTCCGACAGGCGGCGCAAGGGCTGCCTGACTGGCTTGGCATCTGATCGGACGTGTAGCTTGTGCTCGGCGAATTCCATCGGAACACCCGGCATGTCCTTGGGGAACCATGCAAAGATGTCCCGATTCTCACGGAGGAAATCGACGAGCTCGCCTTCCTATTTGCTGTCAAGGTTCGCACCTATGACAGCGTACCTCTCCGGGTGCTTCGGGTCCAGGGGTATCTTCTTTGTCTCTTTGGCCGGTTTGAACGACCCCTCGGCTTCCGACTCCTTGGGGTCGGGTGGCATTTCCGGCTGCTTGCCTGCCATCGCCGCAACCCGGTCAAGGAGCCGCTTCTCAGCCGCGATCACAAGGGACTCGGCCAGCCGGCTACTGTCTGCTGTGCAGGCGGACGACTTCTTGTAATCCCCTGCTATGGTCAGAATTCCCTTGGAACTCGGCATCTTCATCTTGAGGTAAGCATAGTGGGGGACCGCCATGAACTTGGCCAGAGCAGGCCAGCCAAGTAGTGCATGGTATGGGCTCTCAAAGTCCACCACCTCAAACCAGACTGGCTCTCGGCGGAAGTGGTCTTTGTCTCCAAAGAGGACGTCTATCTGGATCTTGCCGATTGGTGAGCAGGAAGGGCTAGGAACTATGCCATGGAATACAGTCCGGCTAGGCTGAAGCTGCCTTTGTTTGATTCCTAACTTCTCCATGGTATCCTTGTACAGGATGTTGATGCTACCGCCGCCATCTATCAGAACTCGGGAAAAACGAGCAGCTCGCCTCTCTGTGGCAAAAGTGGCATCCAGAACCAGGGCATAGGAGCTGGGATTGGGCATTACTTCCGGGTGGTCGGCTCTGCTCCAGCTGATGGACTTCTCGGACCAATGCATGAACTCGGGGGTCTCTAATGCCACTGCATTTACTTCTTGCTGTCGTTGCCGTCTGCTGTGCTTGTCGTCGGCCACGCTGGTGAACACGACATAAGCTCCGTGCTCTTTGGGATCCTCGTCTTGTATGGCTCCGACCGGTCGAACTGCCGGCTGCTGGGGTGGAGGAGGCGGCTGCCCCGCAGGCGGAGGAGGCAGAAGGCCATCACCCTTGGCGATCCTGGTGAGCCAATGGCACTTTCGAGTGGTGTGGTTGGACGGCTTCGCGCCGCTGTGGAATTTGCAGGGTGCATCAAGGGTCTGCTCGTATGAGAAGGTGGGTAACCAGTTGGGCTTGCCACCCTTCTGGCGCTTGGGAGGAGGCTGCCCTTCCGGCTGCTGATCTTCAACCGTTGCCACCTGCCGGCTTGTGGAAGCCGGCTGCATGGCCTTGCGCTTGTTGTTGTTTGGTTGCTGGCGCCGGCTAGTGTCGCCAGCCGGGGTCCGAGGAGCTTGAGGGGCCACCTTGCCCGATGCGTTAACTTGGATTTCTGCCTGCATGGAGGAGTCGACCGTGGCGTACTTGTCTGCTATGATCAACAGTTCGTCGAGGGTTGCCGGCTCGTCACAGAGAAGCTTGTGCTTGAGGAGGGTGCCCTCTCAGCACCCGGCGGTGAAGTACTCAATGGCCTGCACCTCGTGCACACCTTCGCAAGAGTTGCGGAGCTCGGCCCAGCGTGTGAGGTAGTCGCGAGTCGACTCGTTGGGGCCTTGGACACACAAGGAGAGCTGGCGGGGCTTGGGCAGCCGCTTGTACGTGCTGGTGAAGTTGCGGATGAAGGCTTCGGTGAAATCGACCCAGCTGTTGATGCTGCGGGGCTTCAGGCTGTTCAGCCATGTCCGGGCCATGCCCTGGAGCATGAGCGGAATGTACTTCACGACAACGCGCTTGTTGCCGTTCGCGATGCTGACGGCTGTGGAGTAGTCGACCAGCCAGTCCTCCGGCTTCACGGAGCCGGTCTATTTGGGCGTGTCTCTCGGGAGCGTGAACCCTTTGGGGAAGGGCTCATCTCGAATGCCGGGGCCAAAACAGGGCGGACCCAGCTCATCTTCTTCTTCTAGTGCCAGGGATCGGTTGAGGCGGTCGATCCGGTGGCGGGCATCCTTCTCTCCAACTCCTTCTCGACGACCAAGGCGGTCGCCGAGTGTCGGGTGCTCAACAGGCGGCGGGGAGACGCGCCTTTCCCTGCGAGGGGGAGGAGGCGGACAGTCATCCTGTCGTTCCACTGCTCTTGGGCGGCTGTCTTGGTCGCACTCGATGGTGATGCGAGTCCGACTGCGGCTGGCAGCCGGCTCCTTGTCTCTTCTGTCGCGGGCGCCGCCAGTCAGTATCCGGGATGTCGCGCCTTGGTCTCGTCGAGGAGGCGGATCGTCATTTCGCCGGTTGGGCGCTTTGGTTCGGCACCCGGCATCGTGCTGTTCAGCAGCCGCGTCGAGGAGCTCCTGAACTCACTCTGTCATGTGGCGACGCTCGTCGCCCTCGAGCTTGTCTAACTCGTCCACTGCCGCTTGGGCAGCTCGTATGTTCTCCGCAGGCGTGGCATAGACGGGACGATCTGTCCCGAACAAGCTGGCGATGGTCGCGCCACGCTGCCGGATCTGGCCAATGCGGCTAGGCCCACCAGGGCCGGCGTGCCGCCGACGGCATGGTCCATCTCACGCTGGTAGGCCTCCGAAAGGAGTCTCATGCTGGCCATCTTCTTGGCGCTCTCGACGAGCTGGGCACGGCGTGCTTCCAGCGCTCGGCGTCGGCGTCTTTTCGAATGGGCGCCATCAGGTCTTGCAGTGCCGCATCGAGCGGGTCATGAGCACCTCCGCCGGAGTGCTCGCTGTGGCCGATGACAAGCACCTCCGTGACGGCGCTTCCGCCGCTCTCCGCGTGAGGAAGCGGCTCGTCGTAGACCACCACGTTGGTGGGGAACGCGTCAAGCGACGCAGTGTCGGAGTCGACAAGCATCGGGTCGGTGGAGCCGACTGACTCCAAGTCAGCAGCAGGCTCGCTGGTGACATGGAGCTGATCGAGGAGGCTCACGAGACGGCTCTCAGGGCCATCGGTGCCCGCATCAGACGCGGGCTCGTCGGAGAGGCAAATCTCGCCAATGAGATCGGTGAGCCAGCTCACCGCGCAGGTGACCTCCGCACCAAGTAGCGCGTCGGCGCAGACTCCGTCTGGCGTGCCGGGCTGGCTGCGCTCGCCAGGGAGGAACAGGGTTCCCGTCCAGAACAGGTCTCTGGACGACGGTGCACCTCGCCCCACGGTGGGCGCCAAATGTCGGGGGTTGGATGCGACATATGCCAAAGGATGGCTTATCATGGTGGGAGCGAGTAGAACGTCGCCGGTGCCTGGAAGCGGGATAAGGCGTAGACACGTACGACGGCGAACTTTACCCAGGTTTGGGGCTCTCCGTGGAGATAACACCCCTAGTCCTGCTCTGCGGGGTCTCCGCATGATCACTAAGGCACTAGTGATACAATGGTGCTCCTTGAGCTGTTTGCTAGAGGTGGAAGAAAGCAAGGCTAGCTCTCTCCTTTCTCTATGGGTGAGTCTAGTTCTAACAGGTTGGAACCCTTTGCATGGGTGCCCTGGGGGGTTTATATAGGCCTACCCCCCAGGGGTACATTGGTAATCTAGCCGGGTGTAGGACCCGTCAGTCAGTCTCTCTGGTCGCCGGCTTCTCCGCCGGCTGCTGGGGCCCGCCGCCTTGTCTGGTACGGAGCCGACAGGCCGCCTCCGTCGCTCGTGGGTCTGGTCGGCTACTGATTACTGTAGCCGTAATGTTAATGACGCAGGTCTGGTCAGAGGGGCGTGGCTACAGTCCCGCCGCTTGTTGGGAGATCACTGTAGCCACACTGCGTCTTATCTGGTTGATGGCGGATGGGGCCCTGAGGAAGGAACGGGCCGCCCGCCGGCCTCCCTCGGGTCCGACTGGCCAGGCTTCCGCCATCTTCCGGGCTCTCGCTGCCTGGTAGGGCCCGCCGTCTTCAGGCTGTGCCTACAGGCGGTGGTGGGAGCAGGGCTCCGCCCTGACAGGGATGACGTTAGGGGCGGAGTGGCAACAGTGCCGCGCCGGGCCGAGATCTCCGCCTGTACGGAGCACTGTGGCCACGCTCGGCCCTGGATATGGGGGTGATGGGCTACACTGTGGCCTCACCCTGTCTTGTCTTCTTAATGGGGGCGCAGACTCTGAGGGCACCGCGGGCCGACTGCCTAGGAGCCGGCTTCTCTGGAGGTCGCCCGCCAGGAGCCGGTCTGTCTTGATGCTGTCTTCTGGAACTCGGCCGCCTATGGGCAGCCGGCTATTCCTCCAGCCGGCCACCAGAAGGTGGCACTTCGTCTTGACGAGGGCGTAGACTTTGAGGGCGCCATGGGCCGACCGCTAGGGGCCGGCTTCTCTGGAAGCCGCCTACTAGGAGTCGGCCTGTCTTGATGCTGTCTTCTGGAACTCGGCCGCCTATGGGCAGCCGGCTATTCTTCGAGCCGGCCAGCAGAAGGCGGCACTTCATCTTGACGCTTTGAGGGGCGCAGTCAGCCCCGATGTCTTGAAAGGTTCTGGGTCTCGGGTTAGCCTACCCGTGGCCCATTACTCCGACAACTCATTTCCCTATATGCAAAAAGGGTCGAACAGTGGGTCAAAACCTCTGACAGCAGGACCTACATGTGCAAGACTAATTTGTTAAAAACCTAAATATTAGAATGGTTCCTGCAATTGCACAATAATGTGCTATTAGACAACGAACCATGCACGTGCTAACCTTGATTGTAAACCTCAGTGCTTCCCATTGTTTCCCTGCCACACATATAAAATAGTTAGTCATCAGGTTAAGTAAGGGTTCGCATGCTATCAGTAAAATATGTTGATGAAAAATAATCACATTGCAGATTCATCAGATTAATTGAAGCCACAGGGAAAACCCATTTATCCAAACCAAGCATGATTAAGAACTAGGAAATATAGCACTTGTATATGTTTCTCATGTACTAAATGCAGCCAAATTCGATTTATTCCTCACATGCACAACAATACAAAATTCTACCCCCGACAATTGGACATCGCATTGCAGAATTGAACCAAGCAGTTAACTAAACACCACAAAAAATGAACCAAACATTAACTGAGCACCACATTGCACAATATAACATTGAACCAAGCAGTTAACTAAACACCACAACAAATGAACCAAACATTAACTAAGCACCACATTGCACAATATAACATACTCCTAATAGAAGATCAGACAGTTAACCAAACAGTTAACTACAGCCAATTTTAGCAATTGTATTTGTTTCTCATGTATTTACCACAGCCAAATTCAATTTATTCCTCACATGGTATACAATAACAGAATGCACCCATAATTTTGTATAGATAAATTCGATTTATTTCTCACATGGAAGACAATATAAAATTGCAGCCTAAAGAATTGAACATCACATTTGTAGAATTGAACCAAACAGTTAACTGAAGACGACAACTATTTAACAAAACAGTTAATAAGTGAGCACCACACTGCACGATATATAGAACATATACACTAGAGCAACAGATTGCATGGTAAACTTAGATAGCACAATTCACTAGAATTTGTGAAGGAAAGGCAGGAGCCGCACACGCAACGGGTAAACCGAGCATGCTTAACCGGCGTAGCTAGCAAATGGCAAGGTGCTCCTTCGAGATCTGGGGGACGGCACGAATGGCAGCCATCGCGACCTCATCCGCGCGTGCGGCCACGTTTTGCTTCTCCGCTGCCAAATGCTCCTTGAGGTCCTGGCTGTACTGCGTGCGCCATGGCTTAGGCCGGCACTTATTTGGGGGAGGGGTCGGTGATTTGGGTGGAAGGTGTCGCGCTCGCGCTGGCGGTAGGGGCATGTGGGATGTGGAAGGAGGAGGAGGATGGGGGTCGGGTGTGGATTACTTGCCTGGATAGGCGAGGCCAAGGAGCATGAAGGAGGGTCGCCGGCGAGGAGGCGGCGGCGCTGCAAGCAAGGAGTGAAGGTTTCAACTTGGAAAGGAAGGCGAAAAGAGGGGAAATGTGGCTTTTGGTAAGGAGGAGGGGGCGGGGAGGTAGATATTTCCGCGGAAGCCGAAAATTTGGAATCGCTTCGGCCAAAAAACTGGCTCGCAAAGTGTCATCAGACACGGTCCGTTATTCAGAACTTTGTACGATATGTGAACATCACAAACGATTCAGATAGCTTAACCCGTGTGTGTTGAGTTTGAACGTCAAAAATTTTGGTTCGAATTTCCCTGGTTACAGTGGTCATCCACGTCATTGCATAATTTGGGTACACAAAGGAGACTAACTTCTTAGTCGAGCAAGTTCAGCAATTAAATAGAGCTAGCTGACCTAAACATTACTCTAACAAATTAAAGACCGGCACTCTTAATTAAACAAAATAAAGAGTACTACTACAGCTGGTGCTCGTCGATCTCCGCTGCCGCCTCCATGTCCAGCTCGCGCCCGACGGTCTCCTGGGGAAGGGGCTCCATGGCATCAATTGCACCATACTCGGCAAGAATCTCGCCATCCGCGTCCGCCATATCTTTGGAAAAGGCTGCCACGAGCTGGGCGTGGGCAGACGCCATGTGGGCTCTGGCGGGCTCCGTCGTGGCAAGGTATGCTGCGCAGGAACGGACGGCTGCTCGAACTCTCTCGGCGATTGCCAGCTCTTCGGCCGTGGGTTGCCGACTGTTGTCGGAGAAGCTTCATTCGATTTGTGCGGTGACCGCCACGAGCTGGGCGTGGACGGCCTTGACATGGTAGTGGGCGGCCTCCAGCAGGGCTAAGGCCACCACTGCGGCATGGACAGCTGCTGTGCCGCTCTCGCCAGTTGCTATCCCCGAGGCAGCAGCTGCTGCTACCGTCTGAGAAGCAACAGCGGCCGTTTGGGCTGCCTTGGCCGCCCGGACGCAGGCTGCGGTCACCCTCATGAAGCTTGTTAGCATGCGCCTGGCGGCTGCGGCCGTGCTCTCACCGGAGTGGGCCGCCGAAGTTGCCCTGACGACGTGGGTCCACGTCCCCATCTTTCACCGGCGATGAATGAACAGTGAAATGATATTTGGGGAGTGAGCTAGTGTGCTTGACACGCCGGCTGTGGACTGTAGCCGACGCACCCTCTCTCGTAAGGCATGGGCGTACTATACACCAACGGTGCTCCAAGATATTTTGTGCTGCATCTCACACGGTTGGTGATAATAAACTGTGTGCGATCTACTTGATTTATCGTCTTGATCATTTGAATTACGTAATGGGGTCACAGCTACAAAGGATGGTGTTTGAATTGTTAGAACTTTTATCTGCAGTGAACATGCAACTATAGGTGTGTCGTCAAAAAATTGGAATTATTCAGGGTTCGTTTGTACATGTTTATACATTAACTGGGTTTTCCAGGCATTTTATGCGCATAATTCAAATTTGAACTACATGCACATGCTCCAGTGCACATAAACTAATTGAAAAATCAAATATGTGTCCTTGGTTGTGTGCTTAGGTCCCATGCAAGAAATGGGAATGAATTTCAAACACCCTGCCACCGTCACTCGGCCACAAACATTGAGATACCTGATTTTTAAATTCTAGTAAATCCAAAACATCTCTGAAATTCATGAAACTCGGCATGCTATCATGTAGCGGCATCAACATGCCGTGCTAAAAAATTTGTCCCATTTGGGGCAGGCTTGGGTATAAGCTTCTCACAAACCAGAGCTTCTCACAACAAGCGTGATGGTTTCGGTAGGGAACGTGCCACCTTTGGGGACGAAACGATATCCGTTGCCTCTTATTGCTTTCAAAAATTTTCAGTGTCAACATAGAACAACAGAGTGTTGTGTTCAATTTTGTGATTTTTCGGGGTTCGTTTGGACATTTTTATGCATTAACTGAGTTTTCAATGCATTTATGTGCATAATTCAAATTTGAACTACATGCACATGCTCCAGTGCATATAAATTGGTTGAAAAATCAAATATGTGTCCTTGGGTGCATGCTTAGGTCCCATGCAAGAAATGGGAATGAATTTCAAACACCAGGGCACCGTTGATTGCCGGCAAAACATTGAGATGCCTGGTTTTTAAATTCTAGTAAATCCAAAACTCGTCTGAAATTCATGAAACTTGGCATGCTATCATGGAGCGGCATCAACATGTCGTGGTACAAATTTTGTCCCATTTGGGGCAGGTTTGGGTATATGCTTCTCACAAACCGGAGCTTCTCACAACAAGCATGATGGTTTTCGGTAGGGAACGTCCCACCTTTGGGGACGAAACGATATCCATTGCCTCTTATTGCTTTCAATTTTTTTCTCGTGTCAACATAGAACAACAGGAGTGTTGTGTGAATTTTGTGATTTTCAGGGTTCGTTTGGACATTTTTATGCATTAACTGAGTTTTCAATGCATTTATGTGCATAATTCAAATTTGAACTACATGCACATGCTCCAGTGCATATAAATTGGTTGAAAAATCAAATCTGTGTCCTTGGGTGCATGCTTAGGTCCCATGCAAGAAATGGGAATGAATTTCAAACACCAGGGCACCGTTGATTGCCGGCAAAACATTGAGATGCCTGGTTTTTAAATTCTAGTAAATCCAAAACTCGTCTGAAATTCATGAAACTTGGCATGCTATCATGGAGCGGCATCAACATGCCGTGGTACAAATTTTGTCCCATTTGGGGCAGGTTTGGGTATATGCTTCTCACAAACCGGAGCTTCTCACAACAAGCATGATGGTTTTCGGTAGGGAACGTCCCACCTTTGGGGACGAAACGATATCCATTGCCTCTTATTGCTTTCAATTTTTTTCTCGTGTCAACATAGAACAACAGGAGTGTTGTGTGAATTTTTGTGATTTTTCGGGGTTCGTTTGGACATTTTTATGCATTAACTGAGTTTTCAATGCATTTATGTGCATAATTCAAATTTGAACTACATGCACATGCTCCAGTGCATATAAATTGGTTGAAAAATCAAATCTGTGTCCTTGGGTGCATGCTTAGGTCCCATGCAAGAAATGGGAATGAATTTCAAACACCAGGGCACCGTTGATTGCCGGCAAAACATTGAGATGCCTGGTTTTTAAATTCTAGTAAATCCAAAACTCGTCTGAAATTCATGAAACTTGGCATGCTATCATGGAGCGGCATCAACATGCCGTGGTACAATTTTGTCCCATTTGGGGCAGGTTTGGGTATATGCTTCTCACAAACCGGAGCTTCTCACAACAAGCATGATGGTTTTCGGTAGGGAACGTCCCACCTTTGGGGACGAAACGATATCCATTGCCTCTTATTGCTTTCAATTTTTTTCTCGTGTCAACATAGAACAACAGGAGTGTTGTGTGAATTTTTGTGATTTTTCGGGGTTCGTTTGGACATTTTTATGCATTAACTGAGTTTTCAATGCATTTATGTGCATAATTCAAATTTGAACTACATGCACATGCTCCAGTGCATATAAATTGGTTGAAAAATCAAATCTGTGTCCTTGGGTGCATGCTTAGGTCCCATGCAAGAAATGGGAATGAATTTCAAACACCAGGGCACCGTTGATTGCCGGCAAAACATTGAGATGCCTGGTTTTTAAATTCTAGTAAATCCAAAACTCGTCTGAAATTCATGAAACTTGGCATGCTATCATGGAGCGGCATCAACATGCCGTGGTACAAATTTTGTCCCATTTGGGGCAGGTTTGGGTATATGCTTCTCACAAACCGGAGCTTCTCACAACAAGCATGATGGTTTTCGGTAGGGAACGTCCCACCTTTGGGGACGAAACGATATCCATTGCCTCTTATTGCTTTCAATTTTTTTCTCGTGTCAACATAGAACAACAGGAGTGTTGTGTGAATTTTTGTGATTTTTCGGGGTTCGTTTGGACATTTTTATGCATTAACTGAGTTTTCAATGCATTTATGTGCATAATTCAAATTTGAACTACATGCACATGCTCCAGTGCATATAAATTGGTTGAAAAATCAAATCTGTGTCCTTGGGTGCATGCTTAGGTCCCATGCAAGAAATGGGAATGAATTTCAAACACCAGGGCACCGTTGATTGCCGGCAAAACATTGAGATGCCTGGTTTTTAAATTCTAGTAAATCCAAAACTCGTCTGAAATTCATGAAACTTGGCATGCTATCATGGAGCGGCATCAACATGCCGTGGTACAAATTTTGTCCCATTTGGGGCAGGTTTGGGTATATGCTTCTCACAAACCGGAGCTTCTCACAACAAGCATGATGGTTTTCGGTAGGGAACGTCCCACCTTTGGGGACGAAACGATATCCATTGCCTCTTATTGCTTTCAATTTTTTTCTCGTGTCAACATAGAACAACAGGAGTGTTGTGTGAATTTTTGTGATTTTTCGGGGTTCGTTTGGACATTTTTATGCATTAACTGAGTTTTCAATGCATTTATGTGCATAATTCAAATTTGAACTACATGCACATGCTCCAGTGCATATAAATTGGTTGAAAAATCAAATCTGTGTCCTTGGGTGCATGCTTAGGTCCCATGCAAGAAATGGGAATGAATTTCAAACACCAGGGCACCGTTGATTGCCGGCAAAACATTGAGATGCCTGGTTTTTAAATTCTAGTAAATCCAAAACTCGTCTGAAATTCATGAAACTTGGCATGCTATCATGGAGCGGCATCAACATGCCGTGGTACAAATTTTGTCCCATTTGGGGCAGGTTTGGGTATATGCTTCTCACAAACCGGAGCTTCTCACAACAAGCATGATGGTTTTCGGTAGGGAACGTCCCACCTTTGGGGACGAAACGATATCCATTGCCTCTTATTGCTTTCAATTTTTTTCTCGTGTCAACATAGAACAACAGGAGTGTTGTGTGAATTTTTGTGATTTTTCGGGGTTCGTTTGGACATTTTTATGCATTAACTGAGTTTTCAATGCATTTATGTGCATAATTCAAATTTGAACTACATGCACATGCTCCAGTGCATATAAATTGGTTGAAAAATCAAATCTGTGTCCTTGGGTGCATGCTTAGGTCCCATGCAAGAAATGGGAATGAATTTCAAACACCAGGGCACCGTTGATTGCCGGCAAAACATTGAGATGCCTGGTTTTTAAATTCTAGTAAATCCAAAACTCGTCTGAAATTCATGAAACTTGGCATGCTATCATGGAGCGGCATCAACATGCCGTGGTACAAATTTTGTCCCATTTGGGGCAGGTTTGGGTATATGCTTCTCACAAACCGGAGCTTCTCACAACAAGCATGATGGTTTTCGGTAGGGAACGTCCCACCTTTGGGGACGAAACGATATCCATTGCCTCTTATTGCTTTCAATTTTTTCTCGTGTCAACATAGAACAACAGGAGTGTTGTGTGAATTTTTGTGATTTTTCGGGGTTCGTTTGGACATTTTTATGCATTAACTGAGTTTTCAATGCATTTATGTGCATAATTCAAATTTGAACTACATGCACATGCTCCAGTGCATATAAATTGGTTGAAAAATCAAATCTGTGTCCTTGGGTGCATGCTTAGGTCCCATGCAAGAAATGGGAATGAATTTCAAACACCAGGGCACCGTTGATTGCCGGCAAAACATTGAGATGCCTGGTTTTTAAATTCTAGTAAATCCAAAACTCGTCTGAAATTCATGAAACTTGGCATGCTATCATGGAGCGGCATCAACATGCCGTGGTACAAATTTTGTCCCATTTGGGGCAGGTTTGGGTATATGCTTCTCACAAACCGGAGCTTCTCACAACAAGCATGATGGTTTTCGGTAGGGAACGTCCCACCTTTGGGGACGAAACGATATCCATTGCCTCTTATTGCTTTCAATTTTTTTCTCGTGTCAACATAGAACAACAGGAGTGTTGTGTGAATTTTTGTGATTTTTCGGGGTTCGTTTGGACATTTTTATGCATTAACTGAGTTTTCAATGCATTTATGTGCATAATTCAAATTTGAACTACATGCACATGCTCCAGTGCATATAAATTGGTTGAAAAATCAAATCTGTGTCCTTGGGTGCATGCTTAGGTCCCATGCAAGAAATGGGAATGAATTTCAAACACCAGGGCACCGTTGATTGCCGGCAAAACATTGAGATGCCTGGTTTTTAAATTCTAGTAAATCCAAAACTCGTCTGAAATTCATGAAACTTGGCATGCTATCATGGAGCGGCATCAACATGCCGTGGTACAAATTTTGTCCCATTTGGGGCAGGTTTGGGTATATGCTTCTCACAAACCGGAGCTTCTCACAACAAGCATGATGGTTTTCGGTAGGGAACGTCCCACCTTTGGGGACGAAACGATATCCATTGCCTCTTATTGCTTTCAAATTTTTTTCTCGTGTCAACATAGAACAACAGGAGTGTTGTGTGAATTTTTGTGATTTTTCGGGGTTCGTTTGGACATTTTTATGCATTAACTGAGTTTTCAATGCATTTATGTGCATAATTCAAATTTGAACTACATGCACATGCTCCAGTGCATATAAATTGGTTGAAAAATCAAATCTGTGTCCTTGGGTGCATGCTTAGGTCCCATGCAAGAAATGGGAATGAATTTCAAACACCAGGGCACCGTTGATTGCCGGCAAAACATTGAGATGCCTGGTTTTTAAATTCTAGTAAATCCAAAACTCGTCTGAAATTCATGAAACTTGGCATGCTATCATGGAGCGGCATCAACATGCCGTGGTACAAATTTTGTCCCATTTGGGGCAGGTTTGGGTATATGCTTCTCACAAACCGGAGCTTCTCACAACAAGCATGATGGTTTTCGGTAGGGAACGTCCCACCTTTGGGGACGAAACGATATCCATTGCCTCTTATTGCTTTCAATTTTTTTCTCGTGTCAACATAGAACAACAGGAGTGTTGTGTGAATTTTTGTGATTTTTCGGGGTTCGTTTGGACATTTTTATGCATTAACTGAGTTTTCAATGCATTTATGTGCATAATTCAAATTTGAACTACATGCACATGCTCCAGTGCATATAAATTGGTTGAAAAATCAAATCTGTGTCCTTGGGTGCATGCTTAGGTCCCATGCAAGAAATGGGAATGAATTTCAAACACCAGGGCACCGTTGATTGCCGGCAAAACATTGAGATGCCTGGTTTTTAAATTCTAGTAAATCCAAAACTCGTCTGAAATTCATGAAACTTGGCATGCTATCATGGAGCGGCATCAACATGCCGTGGTACAAATTTTGTCCCATTTGGGGCAGGTTTGGGTATATGCTTCTCACAAACCGGAGCTTCTCACAACAAGCATGATGGTTTTCGGTAGGGAACGTCCCACCTTTGGGGACGAAACGATATCCATTGCCTCTTATTGCTTTCAATTTTTTCTCGTGTCAACATAGAACAACAGGAGTGTTGTGTGAATTTTTGTGATTTTTCGGGGTTCGTTTGGACATTTTTATGCATTAACTGAGTTTTCAATGCATTTATGTGCATAATTCAAATTTGAACTACATGCACATGCTCCAGTGCATATAAATTGGTTGAAAAATCAAATCTGTGTCCTTGGGTGCATGCTTAGGTCCCATGCAAGAAATGGGAATGAATTTCAAACACCAGGGCACCGTTGATTGCCGGCAAAACATTGAGATGCCTGGTTTTTAAATTCTAGTAAATCCAAAACTCGTCTGAAATTCATGAAACTTGGCATGCTATCATGGAGCGGCATCAACATGCCGTGGTACAAATTTTGTCCCATTTGGGGCAGGTTTGGGTATATGCTTCTCACAAACCGGAGCTTCTCACAACAAGCATGATGGTTTTCGGTAGGGAACGTCCCACCTTTGGGGACGAAACGATATCCATTGCCTCTTATTGCTTTCAATTTTTTCTCGTGTCAACATAGAACAACAGGAGTGTTGTGTGAATTTTTGTGATTTTTCGGGGTTCGTTTGGACATTTTTATGCATTAACTGAGTTTTCAATGCATTTATGTGCATAATTCAAATTTGAACTACATGCACATGCTCCAGTGCATATAAATTGGTTGAAAAATCAAATCTGTGTCCTTGGGTGCATGCTTAGGTCCCATGCAAGAAATGGGAATGAATTTCAAACACCAGGGCACCGTTGATTGCCGGCAAAACATTGAGATGCCTGGTTTTTAAATTCTAGTAAATCCAAAACTCGTCTGAAATTCATGAAACTTGGCATGCTATCATGGAGCGGCATCAACATGCCGTGGTACAAATTTTGTCCCATTTGGGGCAGGTTTGGGTATATGCTTCTCACAAACCGGAGCTTCTCACAACAAGCATGATGGTTTTCGGTAGGGAACGTCCCACCTTTGGGGACGAAACGATATCCATTGCCTCTTATTGCTTTCAATTTTTTCTCGTGTCAACATAGAACAACAGGAGTGTTGTGTGAATTTTTGTGATTTTTCGGGGTTCGTTTGGACATTTTTATGCATTAACTGAGTTTTCAATGCATTTATGTGCATAATTCAAATTTGAACTACATGCACATGCTCCAGTGCATATAAATTGGTTGAAAAATCAAATCTGTGTCCTTGGGTGCATGCTTAGGTCCCATGCAAGAAATGGGAATGAATTTCAAACACCAGGGCACCGTTGATTGCCGGCAAAACATTGAGATGCCTGGTTTTTAAATTCTAGTAAATCCAAAACTCGTCTGAAATTCATGAAACTTGGCATGCTATCATGGAGCGGCATCAACATGCCGTGGTACAAATTTTGTCCCATTTGGGGCAGGTTTGGGTATATGCTTCTCACAAACCGGAGCTTCTCACAACAAGCATGATGGTTTTCGGTAGGGAACGTCCCACCTTTGGGGACGAAACGATATCCATTGCCTCTTATTGCTTTCAATTTTTTTCTCGTGTCAACATAGAACAACAGGAGTGTTGTGTGAATTTTTGTGATTTTTCGGGGTTCGTTTGGACATTTTTATGCATTAACTGAGTTTTCAATGCATTTATGTGCATAATTCAAATTTGAACTACATGCACATGCTCCAGTGCATATAAATTGGTTGAAAAATCAAATCTGTGTCCTTGGGTGCATGCTTAGGTCCCATGCAAGAAATGGGAATGAATTTCAAACACCAGGGCACCGTTGATTGCCGGCAAAACATTGAGATGCCTGGTTTTTAAATTCTAGTAAATCCAAAACTCGTCTGAAATTCATGAAACTTGGCATGCTATCATGGAGCGGCATCAACATGCCGTGGTACAAATTTTGTCCCATTTGGGGCAGGTTTGGGTATATGCTTCTCACAAACCGGAGCTTCTCACAACAAGCATGATGGTTTTCGGTAGGGAACGTCCCACCTTTGGGGACGAAACGATATCCATTGCCTCTTATTGCTTTCAATTTTTTTCTCGTGTCAACATAGAACAACAGGAGTGTTGTGTGAATTTTTGTGATTTTTCGGGGTTCGTTTGGACATTTTTATGCATTAACTGAGTTTTCAATGCATTTATGTGCATAATTCAAATTTGAACTACATGCACATGCTCCAGTGCATATAAATTGGTTGAAAAATCAAATCTGTGTCCTTGGGTGCATGCTTAGGTCCCATGCAAGAAATGGGAATGAATTTCAAACACCAGGGCACCGTTGATTGCCGGCAAAACATTGAGATGCCTGGTTTTTAAATTCTAGTAAATCCAAAACTCGTCTGAAATTCATGAAACTTGGCATGCTATCATGGAGCGGCATCAACATGCCGTGGTACAAATTTTGTCCCATTTGGGGCAGGTTTGGGTATATGCTTCTCACAAACCGGAGCTTCTCACAACAAGCATGATGGTTTTCGGTAGGGAACGTCCCACCTTTGGGGACGAAACGATATCCATTGCCTCTTATTGCTTTCAATTTTTTTCTCGTGTCAACATAGAACAACAGGAGTGTTGTGTGAATTTTTGTGATTTTTCGGGGTTCGTTTGGACATTTTTATGCATTAACTGAGTTTTCAATGCATTTATGTGCATAATTCAAATTTGAACTACATGCACATGCTCCAGTGCATATAAATTGGTTGAAAAATCAAATCTGTGTCCTTGGGTGCATGCTTAGGTCCCATGCAAGAAATGGGAATGAATTTCAAACACCAGGGCACCGTTGATTGCCGGCAAAACATTGAGATGCCTGGTTTTTAAATTCTAGTAAATCCAAAACTCGTCTGAAATTCATGAAACTTGGCATGCTATCATGGAGCGGCATCAACATGCCGTGGTACAAATTTTGTCCCATTTGGGGCAGGTTTGGGTATATGCTTCTCACAAACCGGAGCTTCTCACAACAAGCATGATGGTTTTCGGTAGGGAACGTCCCACCTTTGGGGACGAAACGATATCCATTGCCTCTTATTGCTTTCAATTTTTTTCTCGTGTCAACATAGAACAACAGGAGTGTTGTGTGAATTTTTGTGATTTTTCGGGGTTCGTTTGGACATTTTTATGCATTAACTGAGTTTTCAATGCATTTATGTGCATAATTCAAATTTGAACTACATGCACATGCTCCAGTGCATATAAATTGGTTGAAAAATCAAATCTGTGTCCTTGGGTGCATGCTTAGGTCCCATGCAAGAAATGGGAATGAATTTCAAACACCAGGGCACCGTTGATTGCCGGCAAAACATTGAGATGCCTGGTTTTTAAATTCTAGTAAATCCAAAACTCGTCTGAAATTCATGAAACTTGGCATGCTATCATGGAGCGGCATCAACATGCCGTGGTACAAATTTTGTCCCATTTGGGGCAGGTTTGGGTATATGCTTCTCACAAACCGGAGCTTCTCACAACAAGCATGATGGTTTTCGGTAGGGAACGTCCCACCTTTGGGGACGAAACGATATCCATTGCCTCTTATTGCTTTCAATTTTTTTCTCGTGTCAACATAGAACAACAGGAGTGTTGTGTGAATTTTTGTGATTTTTCGGGGTTCGTTTGGACATTTTTATGCATTAACTGAGTTTTCAATGCATTTATGTGCATAATTCAAATTTGAACTACATGCACATGCTCCAGTGCATATAAATTGGTTGAAAAATCAAATCTGTGTCCTTGGGTGCATGCTTAGGTCCCATGCAAGAAATGGGAATGAATTTCAAACACCAGGGCACCGTTGATTGCCGGCAAAACATTGAGATGCCTGGTTTTTAAATTCTAGTAAATCCAAAACTCGTCTGAAATTCATGAAACTTGGCATGCTATCATGGAGCGGCATCAACATGCCGTGGTACAAATTTTGTCCCATTTGGGGCAGGTTTGGGTATATGCTTCTCACAAACCGGAGCTTCTCACAACAAGCATGATGGTTTTCGGTAGGGAACGTCCCACCTTTGGGGACGAAACGATATCCATTGCCTCTTATTGCTTTCAATTTTTTTCTCGTGTCAACATAGAACAACAGGAGTGTTGTGTGAATTTTTGTGATTTTTCGGGGTTCGTTTGGACATTTTTATGCATTAACTGAGTTTTCAATGCATTTATGTGCATAATTCAAATTTGAACTACATGCACATGCTCCAGTGCATATAAATTGGTTGAAAAATCAAATCTGTGTCCTTGGGTGCATGCTTAGGTCCCATGCAAGAAATGGGAATGAATTTCAAACACCAGGGCACCGTTGATTGCCGGCAAAACATTGAGATGCCTGGTTTTTAAATTCTAGTAAATCCAAAACTCGTCTGAAATTCATGAAACTTGGCATGCTATCATGGAGCGGCATCAACATGCCGTGGTACAAATTTTGTCCCATTTGGGGCAGGTTTGGGTATATGCTTCTCACAAACCGGAGCTTCTCACAACAAGCATGATGGTTTTCGGTAGGGAACGTCCCACCTTTGGGGACGAAACGATATCCATTGCCTCTTATTGCTTTCAATTTTTTTCTCGTGTCAACATAGAACAACAGGAGTGTTGTGTGAATTTTTGTGATTTTTCGGGGTTCGTTTGGACATTTTTATGCATTAACTGAGTTTTCAATGCATTTATGTGCATAATTCAAATTTGAACTACATGCACATGCTCCAGTGCATATAAATTGGTTGAAAAATCAAATCTGTGTCCTTGGGTGCATGCTTAGGTCCCATGCAAGAAATGGGAATGAATTTCAAACACCAGGGCACCGTTGATTGCCGGCAAAACATTGAGATGCCTGGTTTTTAAATTCTAGTAAATCCAAAACTCGTCTGAAATTCATGAAACTTGGCATGCTATCATGGAGCGGCATCAACATGCCGTGGTACAAATTTTGTCCCATTTGGGGCAGGTTTGGGTATATGCTTCTCACAAACCGGAGCTTCTCACAACAAGCATGATGGTTTTCGGTAGGGAACGTCCCACCTTTGGGGACGAAACGATATCCATTGCCTCTTATTGCTTTCAATTTTTTTCTCGTGTCAACATAGAACAACAGGAGTGTTGTGTGAATTTTTGTGATTTTTCGGGGTTCGTTTGGACATTTTTATGCATTAACTGAGTTTTCAATGCATTTATGTGCATAATTCAAATTTGAACTACATGCACATGCTCCAGTGCATATAAATTGGTTGAAAAATCAAATCTGTGTCCTTGGGTGCATGCTTAGGTCCCATGCAAGAAATGGGAATGAATTTCAAACACCAGGGCACCGTTGATTGCCGGCAAAACATTGAGATGCCTGGTTTTTAAATTCTAGTAAATCCAAAACTCGTCTGAAATTCATGAAACTTGGCATGCTATCATGGAGCGGCATCAACATGCCGTGGTACAAATTTTGTCCCATTTGGGGCAGGTTTGGGTATATGCTTCTCACAAACCGGAGCTTCTCACAACAAGCATGATGGTTTTCGGTAGGGAACGTCCCACCTTTGGGGACGAAACGATATCCATTGCCTCTTATTGCTTTCAATTTTTTTCTCGTGTCAACATAGAACAACAGGAGTGTTGTGTGAATTTTTGTGATTTTTCGGGGTTCGTTTGGACATTTTTATGCATTAACTGAGTTTTCAATGCATTTATGTGCATAATTCAAATTTGAACTACATGCACATGCTCCAGTGCATATAAATTGGTTGAAAAATCAAATATGTGTCCTTGGGTGCATGCTTAGGTCCCATGCAAGAAATGGGAATGAATTTCAAACACCAGGGCACCGTTGATTGCCGGCAAAACATTGAGATGCCTGGTTTTTAAATTCTAGTAAATCCAAAACTCGTCTGAAATTCATGAAACTTGGCATGCTATCATGGAGCGGCATCAACATGCCGTGGTACAAATTTTGTCCCATTTGGGGCAGGTTTGGGTATATGCTTCTCACAAACCGGAGCTTCTCACAACAAGCATGATGGTTTTCGGTAGGGAACGTCCCACCTTTGGGGACGAAACGATATCCATTGCCTCTTATTGCTTTCAATTTTTTTCTCGTGTCAACATAGAACAACAGGAGTGTTGTGTGAATTTTTGTGATTTTTCGGGGTTCGTTTGGACATTTTTATGCATTAACTGAGTTTTCAATGCATTTATGTGCATAATTCAAATTTGAACTACATGCACATGCTCCAGTGCATATAAATTGGTTGAAAAATCAAATCTGTGTCCTTGGGTGCATGCTTAGGTCCCATGCAAGAAATGGGAATGAATTTCAAACACCAGGGCACCGTTGATTGCCGGCAAAACATTGAGATGCCTGGTTTTTAAATTCTAGTAAATCCAAAACTCGTCTGAAATTCATGAAACTTGGCATGCTATCATGGAGCGGCATCAACATGCCGTGGTACAAATTTTGTCCCATTTGGGGCAGGTTTGGGTATATGCTTCTCACAAACCGGAGCTTCTCACAACAAGCATGATGGTTTTCGGTAGGGAACGTCCCACCTTTGGGGACGAAACGATATCCATTGCCTCTTATTGCTTTCAATTTTTTTCTCGTGTCAACATAGAACAACAGGAGTGTTGTGTGAATTTTTGTGATTTTTCGGGGTTCGTTTGGACATTTTTATGCATTAACTGAGTTTTCAATGCATTTATGTGCATAATTCAAATTTGAACTACATGCACATGCTCCAGTGCATATAAATTGGTTGAAAAATCAAATCTGTGTCCTTGGGTGCATGCTTAGGTCCCATGCAAGAAATGGGAATGAATTTCAAACACCAGGGCACCGTTGATTGCCGGCAAAACATTGAGATGCCTGGTTTTTAAATTCTAGTAAATCCAAAACTCGTCTGAAATTCATGAAACTTGGCATGCTATCATGGAGCGGCATCAACATGCCGTGGTACAAATTTTGTCCCATTTGGGGCAGGTTTGGGTATATGCTTCTCACAAACCGGAGCTTCTCACAACAAGCATGATGGTTTTCGGTAGGGAACGTCCCACCTTTGGGGACGAAACGATATCCATTGCCTCTTATTGCTTTCAATTTTTTTCTCGTGTCAACATAGAACAACAGGAGTGTTGTGTGAATTTTTGTGATTTTTCGGGGTTCGTTTGGACATTTTTATGCATTAACTGAGTTTTCAATGCATTTATGTGCATAATTCAAATTTGAACTACATGCACATGCTCCAGTGCATATAAATTGGTTGAAAAATCAAATCTGTGTCCTTGGGTGCATGCTTAGGTCCCATGCAAGAAATGGGAATGAATTTCAAACACCAGGGCACCGTTGATTGCCGGCAAAACATTGAGATGCCTGGTTTTTAAATTCTAGTAAATCCAAAACTCGTCTGAAATTCATGAAACTTGGCATGCTATCATGGAGCGGCATCAACATGCCGTGGTACAAATTTTGTCCCATTTGGGGCAGGTTTGGGTATATGCTTCTCACAAACCGGAGCTTCTCACAACAAGCATGATGGTTTTCGGTAGGGAACGTCCCACCTTTGGGGACGAAACGATATCCATTGCCTCTTATTGCTTTCAATTTTTTTCTCGTGTCAACATAGAACAACAGGAGTGTTGTGTGAATTTTTGTGATTTTTCGGGGTTCGTTTGGACATTTTTATGCATTAACTGAGTTTTCAATGCATTTATGTGCATAATTCAAATTTGAACTACATGCACATGCTCCAGTGCATATAAATTGGTTGAAAAATCAAATATGTGTCCTTGGGTGCATGCTTAGGTCCCATGCAAGAAATGGGAATGAATTTCAAACACCAGGGCACCGTTGATTGCCGGCAAAACATTGAGATGCCTGGTTTTTAAATTCTAGTAAATCCAAAACTCGTCTGAAATTCATGAAACTTGGCATGCTATCATGGAGCGGCATCAACATGCCGTGGTACAAATTTTGTCCCATTTGGGGCAGGTTTGGGTATATGCTTCTCACAAACCGGAGCTTCTCACAACAAGCATGATGGTTTTCGGTAGGGAACGTCCCACCTTTGGGGACGAAACGATATCCATTGCCTCTTATTGCTTTCAATTTTTTTTCTCGTGTCAACATAGAACAACAGGAGTGTTGTGTGAATTTTTGTGATTTTTCGGGGTTCGTTTGGACATTTTTATGCATTAACTGAGTTTTCAATGCATTTATGTGCATAATTCAAATTTGAACTACATGCACATGCTCCAGTGCATATAAATTGGTTGAAAAATCAAATCTGTGTCCTTGGGTGCATGCTTAGGTCCCATGCAAGAAATGGGAATGAATTTCAAACACCAGGGCACCGTTGATTGCCGGCAAAACATTGAGATGCCTGGTTTTTAAATTCTAGTAAATCCAAAACTCGTCTGAAATTCATGAAACTTGGCATGCTATCATGGAGCGGCATCAACATGCCGTGGTACAAATTTTGTCCCATTTGGGGCAGGTTTGGGTATATGCTTCTCACAAACCGGAGCTTCTCACAACAAGCATGATGGTTTTCGGTAGGGAACGTCCCACCTTTGGGGACGAAACGATATCCATTGCCTCTTATTGCTTTCAAATTTTTTCTCGTGTCAACATAGAACAACAGGAGTGTTGTGTGAATTTTTGTGATTTTTCGGGGTTCGTTTGGACATTTTTATGCATTAACTGAGTTTTCAATGCATTTATGTGCATAATTCAAATTTGAACTACATGCACATGCTCCAGTGCATATAAATTGGTTGAAAAATCAAATCTGTGTCCTTGGGTGCATGCTTAGGTCCCATGCAAGAAATGGGAATGAATTTCAAACACCAGGGCACCGTTGATTGCCGGCAAAACATTGAGATGCCTGGTTTTTAAATTCTAGTAAATCCAAAACTCGTCTGAAATTCATGAAACTTGGCATGCTATCATGGAGCGGCATCAACATGCCGTGGTACAAATTTTGTCCCATTTGGGGCAGGTTTGGGTATATGCTTCTCACAAACCGGAGCTTCTCACAACAAGCATGATGGTTTTCGGTAGGGAACGTCCCACCTTTGGGGACGAAACGATATCCATTGCCTCTTATTGCTTTCAATTTTTTTCTCGTGTCAACATAGAACAACAGGAGTGTTGTGTGAATTTTTGTGATTTTTCGGGGTTCGTTTGGACATTTTTATGCATTAACTGAGTTTTCAATGCATTTATGTGCATAATTCAAATTTGAACTACATGCACATGCTCCAGTGCATATAAATTGGTTGAAAAATCAAATCTGTGTCCTTGGGTGCATGCTTAGGTCCCATGCAAGAAATGGGAATGAATTTCAAACACCAGGGCACCGTTGATTGCCGGCAAAACATTGAGATGCCTGGTTTTTAAATTCTAGTAAATCCAAAACTCGTCTGAAATTCATGAAACTTGGCATGCTATCATGGAGCGGCATCAACATGCCGTGGTACAAATTTTGTCCCATTTGGGGCAGGTTTGGGTATATGCTTCTCACAAACCGGAGCTTCTCACAACAAGCATGATGGTTTTCGGTAGGGAACGTCCCACCTTTGGGGACGAAACGATATCCATTGCCTCTTATTGCTTTCAATTTTTTTCTCGTGTCAACATAGAACAACAGGAGTGTTGTGTGAATTTTTGTGATTTTTCGGGGTTCGTTTGGACATTTTTATGCATTAACTGAGTTTTCAATGCATTTATGTGCATAATTCAAATTTGAACTACATGCACATGCTCCAGTGCATATAAATTGGTTGAAAAATCAAATATGTGTCCTTGGGTGCATGCTTAGGTCCCATGCAAGAAATGGGAATGAATTTCAAACACCAGGGCACCGTTGATTGCCGGCAAAACATTGAGATGCCTGGTTTTTAAATTCTAGTAAATCCAAAACTCGTCTGAAATTCATGAAACTTGGCATGCTATCATGGAGCGGCATCAACATGCCGTGGTACAAATTTTGTCCCATTTGGGGCAGGTTTGGGTATATGCTTCTCACAAACCGGAGCTTCTCACAACAAGCATGATGGTTTTCGGTAGGGAACGTCCCACCTTTGGGGACGAAACGATATCCATTGCCTCTTATTGCTTTCAAATTTTTTCTCGTGTCAACATAGAACAACAGGAGTGTTGTGTGAATTTTTGTGATTTTTCGGGGTTCGTTTGGACATTTTTATGCATTAACTGAGTTTTCAATGCATTTATGTGCATAATTCAAATTTGAACTACATGCACATGCTCCAGTGCATATAAATTGGTTGAAAAATCAAATCTGTGTCCTTGGGTGCATGCTTAGGTCCCATGCAAGAAATGGGAATGAATTTCAAACACCAGGGCACCGTTGATTGCCGGCAAAACATTGAGATGCCTGGTTTTTAAATTCTAGTAAATCCAAAACTCGTCTGAAATTCATGAAACTTGGCATGCTATCATGGAGCGGCATCAACATGCCGTGGTACAAATTTTGTCCCATTTGGGGCAGGTTTGGGTATATGCTTCTCACAAACCGGAGCTTCTCACAACAAGCATGATGGTTTTCGGTAGGGAACGTCCCACCTTTGGGGACGAAACGATATCCATTGCCTCTTATTGCTTTCAATTTTTTTCTCGTGTCAACATAGAACAACAGGAGTGTTGTGTGAATTTTTGTGATTTTCGGGGTTCGTTTGGACATTTTTATGCATTAACTGAGTTTTCAATGCATTTATGTGCATAATTCAAATTTGAACTACATGCACATGCTCCAGTGCATATAAATTGGTTGAAAAATCAAATCTGTGTCCTTGGGTGCATGCTTAGGTCCCATGCAAGAAATGGGAATGAATTTCAAACACCAGGGCACCGTTGATTGCCGGCAAAACATTGAGATGCCTGGTTTTTAAATTCTAGTAAATCCAAAACTCGTCTGAAATTCATGAAACTTGGCATGCTATCATGGAGCGGCATCAACATGCCGTGGTACAAATTTTGTCCCATTTGGGGCAGGTTTGGGTATATGCTTCTCACAAACCGGAGCTTCTCACAACAAGCATGATGGTTTTCGGTAGGGAACGTCCCACCTTTGGGACGAAACGATATCCATTGCCTCTTATTGCTTTCAATTTTTTTCTCGTGTCAACATAGAACAACAGGAGTGTTGTGTGAATTTTTGTGATTTTTCGGGGTTCGTTTGGACATTTTTATGCATTAACTGAGTTTTCAATGCATTTATGTGCATAATTCAAATTTGAACTACATGCACATGCTCCAGTGCATATAAATTGGTTGAAAAATCAAATCTGTGTCCTTGGGTGCATGCTTAGGTCCCATGCAAGAAATGGGAATGAATTTCAAACACCAGGGCACCGTTGATTGCCGGCAAAACATTGAGATGCCTGGTTTTTAAATTCTAGTAAATCCAAAACTCGTCTGAAATTCATGAAACTTGGCATGCTATCATGGAGCGGCATCAACATGCCGTGGTACAAATTTTGTCCCATTTGGGGCAGGTTTGGGTATATGCTTCTCACAAACCGGAGCTTCTCACAACAAGCATGATGGTTTTCGGTAGGGAACGTCCCACCTTTGGGGACGAAACGATATCCATTGCCTCTTATTGCTTTCAATTTTTTTCTCGTGTCAACATAGAACAACAGGAGTGTTGTGTGAATTTTTGTGATTTTTCGGGGTTCGTTTGGACATTTTTATGCATTAACTGAGTTTTCAATGCATTTATGTGCATAATTCAAATTTGAACTACATGCACATGCTCCAGTGCATATAAATTGGTTGAAAAATCAAATATGTGTCCTTGGGTGCATGCTTAGGTCCCATGCAAGAAATGGGAATGAATTTCAAACACCAGGGCACCGTTGATTGCCGGCAAAACATTGAGATGCCTGGTTTTTAAATTCTAGTAAATCCAAAACTCGTCTGAAATTCATGAAACTTGGCATGCTATCATGGAGCGGCATCAACATGCCGTGGTACAAATTTTGTCCCATTTGGGGCAGGTTTGGGTATATGCTTCTCACAAACCGGAGCTTCTCACAACAAGCATGATGGTTTTCGGTAGGGAACGTCCCACCTTTGGGGACGAAACGATATCCATTGCCTCTTATTGCTTTCAATTTTTTTCTCGTGTCAACATAGAACAACAGGAGTGTTGTGTGAATTTTTGTGATTTTTCGGGGTTCGTTTGGACATTTTTATGCATTAACTGAGTTTTCAATGCATTTATGTGCATAATTCAAATTTGAACTACATGCACATGCTCCAGTGCATATAAATTGGTTGAAAAATCAAATCTGTGTCCTTGGGTGCATGCTTAGGTCCCATGCAAGAAATGGGAATGAATTTCAAACACCAGGGCACCGTTGATTGCCGGCAAAACATTGAGATGCCTGGTTTTTAAATTCTAGTAAATCCAAAACTCGTCTGAAATTCATGAAACTTGGCATGCTATCATGGAGCGGCATCAACATGCCGTGGTACAAATTTTGTCCCATTTGGGGCAGGTTTGGGTATATGCTTCTCACAAACCGGAGCTTCTCACAACAAGCATGATGGTTTTCGGTAGGGAACGTCCCACCTTTGGGGACGAAACGATATCCATTGCCTCTTATTGCTTTCAATTTTTTTCTCGTGTCAACATAGAACAACAGGAGTGTTGTGTGAATTTTTGTGATTTTTCGGGGTTCGTTTGGACATTTTTATGCATTAACTGAGTTTTCAATGCATTTATGTGCATAATTCAAATTTGAACTACATGCACATGCTCCAGTGCATATAAATTGGTTGAAAAATCAAATATGTGTCCTTGGGTGCATGCTTAGGTCCCATGCAAGAAATGGGAATGAATTTCAAACACCAGGGCACCGTTGATTGCCGGCAAAACATTGAGATGCCTGGTTTTTAAATTCTAGTAAATCCAAAACTCGTCTGAAATTCATGAAACTTGGCATGCTATCATGGAGCGGCATCAACATGCCGTGGTACAAATTTTGTCCCATTTGGGGCAGGT